>NW_012279489.1:0-1309 GCF_000151885.1 Dipodomys ordii
AGGATGGGAAGGGATGGGAAGGGGAAACAAAGGAGGAGGCTACAATGCTTGATAAGAAATGTACTCATCATCTTGTCCATGTAATTGTAACCCCTCTGTACAGTATTTTCACAATTAAAAAAAAACTTAAAGCTATTTAATAATGAAAAAATGAAAAATGAAGGAAGAAGTAACAATGTTCGACTAGAAATGAACTCATTACCTTACATATGCAACCCTGTCTATACCTCACCTTGACAATAAAATTAAACTCAAAAATAGGAAAAAAAAACAGTAAGAGATTTGGGCAATTTAATTACCAAAATATAATTCAACCACAAAACATAGGAATAATAGCTTAATTTTGCTTGTTCTTTCAAAGAAAATTGGGGGCAGGTGTTAGGATTAGCAAGCGCTAGGAAAGAGGGAAAATTGAAATCAAAATCAACAGTGACTTTAATACATAAGATTTCATCCAGATAACTTGACAATTTGAGGCTCTGGGATCAGACAGCATATTGAAGGGTGAGCTGTGTTTCACTGGAAACAGGGAGGCTTTCCCCAGCTTTCTGTTTTATCTCTTCCTAAGGTTGAGTGTATCTTTTACATAACCCAAATGGCTGTTACTGCTCCAGGCTCAAGTTAGCAAAAATCAGGAAGGAAAAGGAGTAAGACAAGCTCTCTATGTGGCACACTGTCAGAGTTGAGCATTCTAGTTCCACTTTCATAATGGCCTAGGTGATATGACCGTCCTTGTCTTGCAAGTATGCCTCAACAAGCACATGCAGAATTCCCTGTCCAGTGATCATCTAGAGCTTCTGATGCTAGGGAAGAAGGGAAGAAGGACTGTGGTGTCACTTCAAGGATACTTCTTCCCCAAATCAAATGTACACACACACACACACACACACACACACACACACACACACACACCACTTTCAATATGACACTTGGTTTGAAGAGAAGAGAGAGCACACAAACTTGTTCAACCTCTTTGGAAAGCAGTATGGAGGCTCCTCAAAGGACTCCACATAGAGCTCCTCTATGACCCAGCCCAACAATCCCACTTTGGGGCATTTACCCAAATGATAACAAACAGGGCCATACTAAAGATACCAGCACAACTATGTTTATTGCAGCATTATTTACCATAGCTGAGATAAAGAACCAACCCACATGCTACTCAGCAGTTGAATGGATCAAGAATTCTGTGCTTCCATCAGAAAGAATGACATTGTCCCATTTGTTAGGAAATGGAAAGACTTGGAAAAAATTATATTAAGTGAAGTAAGCCAGGCCCAAAGAAACACAGGTCCCATGGTTTCCCTTA
>NW_012279490.1:0-2162 GCF_000151885.1 Dipodomys ordii
TATATTGCAAGTAGGCACCCTCAGCAGTACCTGTCACAACTGCTCAGATGCAGTGATACAATAAAACTGTATTTATCTTAAATTTTTAGCAGCATTGGTGTTTGAACTCAGGGCCTTATTCTTTCACAGCAGGGGCTACACCAATAAGGCACACTTCCAGTTCCTCTCTGCACTGCCTGCTTTTGAAATAGGAATCTAAGGCATGCCTCCAAGTTAACCCTCTTTTTTTTTTTTTTTGATTTTCCATTGCATTTGGGATGACAGCTGGGTACCACCACTATGAGATGAAGTCTCATGGCCTTTTCTGCCTGGGCTAGCCTACAAACTTGGTCTCAAGCTCCTATGCAGCTATCGTGATAGGCACATACTGCCATACTCAGCTATTGATTATAAAGGGTCAAAATATTGCCAAAGGAAACAAAAAAGAATCAAGTGCCTTTGTACATGTGCAGAAAATGAAGACAGTGAACTTTTCTCTTTTCATTAAAATACAAACAATATATGACACTGAACTGAAGAGAGAGGTCAAATATCTCATACTGCATTGATTTTCAGACTTCTGGATTTAATTTTTATCTAAAAAAAGGAAAATATATAGTTGAAGGAAACAAGATTTTATTTCATAATGGTATTGTCTTCTATTTTCTCTTCCACAGAATCCTACTTTGTGTTTAGCTGAGTTTCTTGATAGAGATTTTTCTGGGTTCAGGGCATGTTTCCACACAGGTGCACACGTTCCTCATACACAGCCTTATTTCTATCCTTTCTAGTCTTTATTTTTGTGTCAAGTGTTGGAAATTTTATTATCTCTGTGACTTAATTACTAAGGTAATTAGCTAACTGAAAACCTGACTATCCAAATTCATTGTATAAAAGTGTCTCTAAATATAATGTTTCGTTCTAATTCTTTCTCATTTCTGAGTTGATCATTTCTGAATAAAAGGCACACCATTCTTTTATTCACATGATCTTGATAATTTCTAAGTATTTGTTTTTTGAGACACACTCAGTGAGTAAAAAGAGAAAAAGTCATTAACATTTAATACCTTTCTTTTCTTTTTTTTTTGCTCTTCTCTTCTCCTCTCTCTTCTCCTCTCTTCTAACTCTCCCTTTCTCTTGCCTTCTTTCCCTGGTCCTTCTTTCCTTCTTTCCTTCTTTCTTTTTTATTCTCTTTTGCTTTTTTGCAGTATTAGCCCTTAAATTTCAGACCTCATGCTTCATGCTTGATCATGGCTGGTACTCTCCCATTTGAGCCATACCTCCAGCTCTTTTTGTTTTAGCTATTTTTCAGGTAGGGTCTCATGAGTTATCCTAAAGTTGCATCAGACTGTGATTCTCCCACCTGTAACTCCCACATGGCTGGAACCAATATATTTCTGATCGCTGCCTCCTGAGTACCTGAGATTACAGGGATAAGCAACCAAAACTGCCTTTTGATTCAGCATTATCTTTTCAATGTATTTTAAATCACTGCCACATTTCTTTAAGTTGAAGGGAAATCTCAAATGGCAGGCAATTATGCCTTTTATATATCTTTCTAGTTTGAAAGTCAAAATAACACCGCCCCCCCCCTACACACACACAGACACACAGATACAAAGCTAGGCATACTCTATGAAGCCTGGGAACTGTGTCAGTTTTGTGATGAACTTTTCAGACCCTGAATCTTACAGTGATTGAGCCAAGGAATCAGAACGATTGATAGAAGGTATCAAAAGGTATTTATATCATTTTTGGCTCCATTTACCACAGTTGCTTCTCCCAGGTCATAAGAAAGTTGAAATTCCTTCGACTGGCACAAGAACTTTCCAGTATGAACATTGGCAAGTCTTGACACTGGAAAACATTCCCAAATGGTAACTGTACCTGAGACAGATCTCCCTGTGTAGCATTCAGCTTCTCGGGCCTGGTAAGTCCCTTACTGCCAAGCTCCCTACTCTCCTAAACTGGCTGTGGCTAACAGCACCTCTAGCTATCAATTCTTACATAAATGTATTTTATAATGCCTTGTGTGATTTTTTTCCTTATTTTATTCCCCAATAGAATTTCCCTGTTGTGAATTTTTTTTTTTTTGGGTCCGGTCATGGGGCCTGAACTCTGGGCCTGGGCACTGTCCCTCAGCTCTTCAGCTCAAGGCTAGCGCTCTACCACTTGAGCCACAG
>NW_012279491.1:0-1651 GCF_000151885.1 Dipodomys ordii
CGCCAGCTCAGCCCACATTCACTCCTTTTCCTTTACAGGCAGCCAGTGACCAAAAACACCTTCCGGCAGTACCGAGTCCTGGGCAAAGGTGGCTTTGGGGAGGTGAGTGGCCAGGCCAGTGCCCCCTCTGGCAGTGTGCCCAGGGTGCTGTTGGGTGGGCTTGGACCATTGCCACCCCCCCCCGGGGCAGGCAAGGGCCGGCCCGCCATTTGCCCCATGTACCCCGGGCTGCAGGTGTGCGCCTGCCAGGTGCGGGCCACAGGCAAGATGTATGCGTGCAAGAAGCTGGAAAAGAAACGGATCAAGAAGCGGAAAGGGGAGGCCATGGCCCTCAACGAGAAGCAGATCCTGGAGAAAGTGAACAGTAGATTCGTAGTGAGTACAGAAAGATCTCTCCTTTCCCCTGATCCAACGCCAGCTCCCTGCTTGCCTCCCTGCCGGCCGGGCTGAATCTCTGCCCTGACCCCTCCGTGCCCAGGGAGGCTGGGATGGGGGGTGTGGACACCAGGCTCGGGAAGCGTGGGCATCCTAGCAGGGTATTTCTGTGGCTGGCATCAGCCCCAGGGCTCCTGCCTGAGGACTGGGGTCCCCCTGACCGCAGGTGAGCTTAGCCTACGCCTATGAGACCAAGGACGCACTTTGTTTGGTGCTAACTCTGATGAATGGAGGGGATCTCAAGTTCCACATCTACCACATGGGCCAGGCTGGCTTCCCCGAAGCACGGGCCGTCTTCTATGCCGCTGAGATCTGCTGCGGCCTGGAGGACCTGCACCGGGAGCGCATCGTCTACAGGTGTGGAGGAGCGGCCTGTACCGTCTCCCTCCCCGCTAGGGGCAGCAGCTGGGTGCCGTGGTACCATGAGAGATATGGTGTCCAGCCACAACAGGGGGTCCGGGCCCCACAGTCCCCTACAGTGAGCAGACCTGAGAGCCTCAGAGCTAGGCTTTGGTGGGGGGGTTCTGGTCAATTTTGATCGATCGATCGATTGATTGATTGATTGATTTTGGTACTGGTCCTAGGGCTTCAACTCAGAGCCTGGGCGCTGTCCCTGAGCCTTTTTGTTCGAGGCTAGCAGACTACGGCTTTGAGCCCTAGCCCCCACTTCCGGTTTTCTGGTGGCCCATTGGAGATTAAGAGTCTCCCAGACTTTCCTGCCTGGGCTGGCCTCGAACTGTGATCCTCGGATCTCAGTCTCCTGAGTAGTTAGGATGACAGGCGTGAGCCGGCTGCACCTGGCCCTGAGTTCTGACTTTATTATCCTTTGCTCTGTGACCTCGGGCCAGTCAGCGCCCTGCTCCCCACTTCCTGTCCTTTTCTGGGAAGCAGAAATGATCCTGTCTTTTGGGTGGTTGACTCAGTAGTGGAGCGTTCTGGTTAGGAGAGTGACTGGTGATGATCTCAACTTAGCCTCGTAGAAGCTTCCAGAGGGGGCTGGGAGAAGAGCCCCATATTGTAGAGGAGCGGAGGGGGCTCCTCAGTATTGGGTGAGCAAGGCCTCTGGTGGTGTCCAGGGGAACCCTCAGAGTTGGAGCCCCCTTTTACTTGCCTAGAAAGTTCCTGGGAGTCTTTGTCCTGCAAATCCTTCATCTGCTGCCCTGAGAACACAGAGCTGCATGTCTGACTAGTAGCCAAGGGCCCCCCCCCCCCCCCC
>NW_012279492.1:0-2473 GCF_000151885.1 Dipodomys ordii
TTGAGCCACAGCACCACTTCCGGCTTTTTTCTTTTTGCTTATGTGGTGCTGAGGAATTGAACCCAGGGCCTCATGCATGCAAGGCAAGCTCTCTACCGCTGAGCCACCTTCCCAGCCCCAAGAATTTTGTTTTATATGTGATTGCAAAGAACAATTTTCCTAGACTGTATTATTTCAAGTTATAATGCTGTTTTCTTCAGAATCAAACAATTTAATGTATTTATAGACTTAAAATATTTATAATCCATTTTCTACCATATTTGTAGCAGATATTTTATTAAGGCCAGAAATTGGGATACTTTTAATTTGACAAGAATAACAAAATTATAAAGCCTGGCAGCATACTACGGTTCCAATGACACTCATAAATGCTTATGTAGAAACACAAAACTAAAGTTAGGGGAAAAAGCTAGAAGACATTTCCTTTGGTGAGGGTTGTTTTAGACAGGGCTACTGGACAACTAGCTTCTCCTCAGGAATAGTGCACTTCGTATTTTAAAGGAGAGCCCATATGCTTATGCTTCCGCTGCCCGGTGCAGAGCAATCATTCATCATTACGCTACATGCCCAGAGGCTATTTTTGGTGTCATGTCTAAAGTGTGTAAAGATAAATTTGTCCCTGGGCTGCATGTCTGATAAGCAGGCTGAAGAGATTCAGTCATAGATGAGATGTGAGGAGATGGACGCAGACGGGCCATTGATTTTCACTCACTGAGCATAAAACACAGGCCAATCTCGAGATCCTGTTGTGAGTGCTTTAAATTCCCCGGTGAGCAGATAGTGTGCAGGGTCCCAGGCTGCACAACAAGCCCAAAATAAACACGCGTTTAAGATGGCGCCCGCACCAATAGACAGCACAGGGAGGAGACGGAGCCAATTTGTTTTCACTGTGCAGATTGGTGCTCCACAGACTGGCAAGGTCAGGAGTGAGCACTCACGATGCGCGTGAGGGACAATGACACTACAGGCGGTTGTGGGCCGCACACCCACCTTCCCTGGTGCAACACACGCACCTTACGCGGGTGCTGGAAAGAGAAAGAAAAATCTCACCAATAAGCGAGAATCACCCTGAGCTTGTAAAAATAGTAGACATGTTGTTATTTTCCTCTTTAAAAGTAACAATGATCCAGAAGTAAAGAGAACGCGAGACCCGTCAGGGTGGCGTCGGAGACGGGGCACAGGCTCCACTCCAGCCTCAGGCTGCTCCCGCCCTAGCTCATCGCTGATTTATCTTCGACTCCGTGATTCGGGAGGGCTAGTCCTACATTCCCAGAAGCACGTGGCATCCCCTAGGAAGAGAGCTGTGTCCAGTGGTAGGTAGTGGTGCTAATCTATATGTATCTATGTGCAAATGCACATAGACACACATGGGTGTAGAGGAGTGCGTATAGTATGTATAAATGTAGACATGCAGGTATATACACAGGTGTATGTGAGCATGTGTATTCCACTGTATAAAAAGTCTGTTTTAGAGCCTTGTACACATTTATGAGGTGGTGCTTGTTGAGGGTGGGGCAGGGGCTGACCGGGCGTGGGGACGGCCGCTGAGCTCCGGCGTCCTGCCGGCCTGGGCTGCGGGCCACAGACCTCCTGGCATCACTGCTCAGAAAGCGGCCTGCTCTCTCTCAAGGAACTCTTTTCCACAAAAACACAGTAGATTGTCCACAACATGGAGAGGAAAATACTAGAACTGGGTCACATGAGCTGGGTTCTTTTCAGTTGTTAGTTGGTGGTGCCTTTATGAATAATTGATGCTTGAAAACCAAAAGCCATTGTAAACCCAGCACCTTAGTCAAATCAGGAAGGAAAAGCACCGTGGCAGAGCATCTCACCCCACATGGGGTTAAGTGGTAGCTCGTTCTAATTCATCTTGGTAGAACATTCTTTGGTTTCTTCTCCGTTGACCATCCCTGTAGCCTACGGTCGGCATTTTCTCTTGTCTGTGGAGCCGCCGCTGGCTGGGCTCCGTTCTCCGAGGGCAGGCGGATTCTACAGCCAGGCGCCTGCAATGCACACAGATTGTAACACAAGCGCACGCGTGCCATGACCTTTCGCGGGCAGCTTGCTGACGGTCTGGGTTTCCACTTTACAACAGTAATGTATCTGACATGGAGAAGTGACGTGTGGATGGATGTTGTCTGGAGTGAGATCCCCAGACCCAGGTGTTGCTGGGAGGACCGTGGCTGGGAGGAGGGTGATGGGGAGGATGGCTGGGAGGATGGTGACACCACGCTCTTGGTCCAGGAGAACAGCTCCAGGCCCTGCGCACAGGCAGAGCTTTCTGGGCTATGGCCTCTGGCCTGCTCACTTGTTGGCGGCTGGGGACAGGAAAGGGCGGCCTTGGAAGGGCAGCAGGCCGTCCCGCATTGTCGGTACCTGGGGAGGTCAGGTGGGTGGAGGGCCGGTGCTCAGTCAGGCGGGTGGAGGCTGGTGCTCAGGTCAGGGGGGTGGAGGGCCAGTGCTCAGGTCAGGG
>NW_012279493.1:0-2201 GCF_000151885.1 Dipodomys ordii
TGGTGGTTCATTGGAGATGAGACTCATGGAGGGGGCTGGGAAGGTGGCTCAGTGGTAGAGCGCTTGCCTTGCATGCATGAGGCCCTGGGTTCGATTCCTTAGCACCACATAAGCTGAAAAAGCCGGAAGTGGCACTGTGGCTCAAGTGGTACTTCAGCTAGCTGAAGAGCTGAGGGATAGCACCCAGGCCCAGAGTTTAGGCCTCACAACTGACCAAAAAAAAAAAGCGTCTCATGGAGTTTTTTCTGACTTTCCTGCCTAGGCTGGCTTTGAACCATGATCCTCAGATCTCAGCCTCCTGATTAGCCGGGATTATAGGTGTGAGCCACCGCTGCCCAGCCAAAGGCTGCTTTTTAATTTTGTATGTTCCAAGATTTTCCACATTGAAATGGACTCATCCTTCCATGCCAAGTCTCTTAAAATTTTTTTGGGGGGGAGGAGGCCCAGTAGTGGGGCCTGAACTCTGGGCCTGGGAGCTGTCCCTCAGCTCTTCAGCTCAAGGCTAGCGCTCTACCACTTGAGCTACAGTTCCACTTCTGGCTTTTTTTCTTTTTGCTTATGTGGTGCTGAGGAATCGAACCCAGGGCCTCATGCATGCAAGCGTTCTACCACTGAGCCACCTTCCCAGCCCCTCTTTTAACAAATTTTAAGTAAAAAAAAATTTTTTTTTGGTGGTGGGGCTTGAAGCCTGGGCCTGGGCGCTGTCCCTCAGCTCTTCAGCCCAAGGCGAGCGCTCTACCACTTCAGCCACAGCGCCACTTCTGGCTTTTTTCTTTTTGCTTATGTGGTGCTGAGGAATCGAACCCAGGGCCTCGGGCATGCAAGGCAAGCGCTCTACCACTGAACCGCCTTCCCAGCCCAGTAAATGTTTTCTTGAGCTACACCCCACCATGTCCTTTGCAAGTATGTAGCTTTCTTCCCAGCAAGTGACTGGGGCTCTCTGTCTTCAGCCCACAGATGACATAGTGCTAATGGCCCAGGCCTTAGAGAAAATCTTTCTGCAGAAAGTGGCCCAGATGCCCCAGGAAGAAGTGGAATTGTTACCCCCTGCTCCAAAAGGCAAAGGCCGGAAGCCGGCTGCAGGAGCCCAGAGTACAGGTGAGCAGCATGGGGCATTCTCCACTGTGGCACACAGTAGTGGGCACAATTCCCTCGGCCGCTCTAGGCTGTGTTCGGGTAGGTATGACGGGCTTGAGGGTGCCAGGTCTTGGTTGACCTGAGGCCGGGTGGGTGTTGATGTGGCCCCTGTCGTGTGTATCTGTTCCCTGTCCTGTGTTTCCCTCCTGAAATATTCATGTTGACTGATGGTGAGAGGACCAGACTGGTACTGGGAGCCTGAAATCCCCACCTGGTCTGGGAACACAGACTAGAGGTACGTGTGGCCAGGTGGTTAACTGGTCGTCATGTGGCATGTGGGGTGTGAGGAAGGCCTTGCCCCTGCTGTACAGCCAGTTCCTGGTGGAGTCTGAGATCTGATCATCAGTCCTAGGACTTAAAGCTCAGGGCCTCTCCTTGAGCTTTTGTGCTCAAGGCTAGCACTTTTACCACTTGAGCCAAAGCTCTGCTTCTGTGTTTTTTTTTGTCGGTAGTGGGGCTTGAACTCTGGGCCCGGGTGCTGTCCCTCAGCTCTTGAGCTCAAGGCTAGCGCTCTACCACTTGAGCTACAGCGCCACTTCCAGTTTTCTGAGTGGTTTATTGGAGATAAAGAGTCTCTCGGACTTTCCACAAGCTGGCTTTGAACCGCGATCCTCAGATCTCAGCCTCCTGAATAGCTAGCATTATAGGTGTGAGCAACCAGCGCCCAGCTCCGCTTCTGGTTTTAGGGTTTCTTTTTTGTTGTTGTTGTTGTTGGCTGGTCCTGGGCCTTGAACTTAGGGCCTGAGCTCTGTCCCTGAGCTTCTCTGTGCTCAAGGCTCCGTTCTACCACTGAGCCACAGTGCCACTTCTGTTTTTTTCTGCTTACATAATGAGGAATCGAACCCAGGGCTTCATGCATGCTAGGCAAGCACTCTACCACTAAGCCACATTCACAGCCTGACTTCTGGTTTGTTTTTTTTTGTTTTGTTGTTGGTGTTATAAAGGTGATATACAGAGAGGTTACACTTCCATAAGTCAGATGAATACTTCATGCATGCTAAGCAAGTACTCTACTACTAAGCCATATTCCCAGCCCAAGAATACCTTTCTTTTTTTTTTTTTTT
>NW_012279494.1:0-2068 GCF_000151885.1 Dipodomys ordii
TCTCCTGCCCGGGCTGGCTTTGAACCGCGATCCTCAGATCTCAGCCTCCTGAGTAGCTAGGATTACAGGCGTGAGCCACCAGCGCCCGGCTTCTAGTGGTTTATTGTTGATAAGAGTCCCATGAACTTTCCTACCCGGGCTGGCTTTGAACTGTGATCCTCAGATCTCAGCCTCCTGAGTAGCTAAGATTACAGGCGAGAGCCACTAGCGCCCAGCTAATTTTTATAAATCTTTAACCGTAAACTCATGGCCAACCACAAATGGTCAAGTGGTATAATCTTAGCATTGTTTTTGGAGGGAGAGAAGAACTGGATATCAGTTGACAGTACTAAGGATAGTCCCATTTAGCCCAGTAGAAACTAAAGAATGTAGGTCTGGCAGATAGTGACGTTAATGCTATGCTGATTACATTTGGAAAATTGCAAAGTCATGTGACTTGGAGAAACTAAAATCTTTCTACATAGCTGATGGGAAAGTAAAATGGAAAATACTATAGAAATTCCTCTAAAGGACAGATTATGATTCAGTAATTTTATACATTTTTGTTTCAAGAAAAATGAAAAACATAGCATTAACAAAAACTTATACATAGAAGTTAATAGCAGTATTATGCATAATAACTAAAAAGTGGACATAACCCAAATGTTTATTAATCACTGAGTAGATAAACAAATTGTGGTATGTCCGTACAGTGGAATACTATTCAGCCCTAGAAAGAAGTGAAAGCTAATCAGATGCTATAACATATGAACCTTGAAAATATTTTGCTAAGTGGGAAAGAAAGTTCTCTCAAAGCCTCTGTATGAAATGTTCAGAATAGGCAAGTTTAAAGAGAAAGGCTAGTACTCGCTTAGGGCTCAAGTCTGGGGAACATGGAGGGTAGTGATGTTGAAGGGGAAATATGGAGTGATAATTGGTATTTTTTGAAGAGGTGATTAAAAACTTTCAGAATGCATTGTTGTGATCATTACAGAACTTTACATATATTAAAATAATTGATTTATATACTTAAGTGTATAATATGAATTATATAAAAAGTAATCTGAAGCCAGGTGCTGGTGGCTCACACCTGTAATCCTAGTTATTCAGGACATTGAGATCTGAGGATTGAAGTTCAAAGCCAACTCAGGTAGGGAAATCTGTGAGATTCCTATCTGCAGTTAATCAGAAAAAGCTGGAAATGGTGCTGTGGCTCAAGTGGTAGAGTGCTAGCCTTGAGCAGAAGATGCTCAGGTACAGCAGCCAGGCCCAGAGTTTGAGCCCCAGGAGCAATTAAACAAAACAAAACAGAACAAAACAAAAAAAGTAGTCTGAGAGCTAAGTGCTGGTGACTTAACACTTGTAACCCTAGCTACTTAGGAAGCTGAGATGAGAGGATTTTTTTTTTTAAAATCAAAACCAGTCCAAGCAAAAAAGTCCTGAAGACTTCCTTTCTCAAACTCAGTGACAACAACAAAAAGCCTGGCTGGAGGCATGGCTCAAGTGTTAGAGTGCTAGCCACAGCAAGCAAAGAGAGAGTTCAATGATTGAGGTCAAGCCCCAGAACTGTGCACATATCTCTTCTAACTTTCCAAAAAATATAGTTTGGGGAAACATAAGGAGATTGTGACCTGTTAGTCATATTTCACTGATACTAAGAAGCACATTTTCACATCTTTGACGTCAGGATGCCTCTGAGAGTCCATATCATCTTGACAATTGCTGATGGCTAGTTAGCTCCATCACATATACATGTGTGTGTATGCAAAACCTTGGTGTTTTTCCAGGTGGCATCATCAGCCTTTTGATGTTTTTAGTCAACATAGTATTTATGGATCATTTAATGACTGTATTTTGCAGCTGTGTTGGAAAATCTTCCTTGACATCTTTTTTTTTTTTTTTTTTTGTCGGCCGTGGGGCTTGAACTCTGGGCCTGGGCGCTGACCCTCAGCTCTTCAGCTCAAGGCCAGCGTTCTACCACTTGAGCCACTTCCGGTTTTCTGGTGGTTTATTGGAGATAAGAGTCTCATGGTCTTTCCTGCCCGGGCTGGCTTTGAACCGTGATCCTCAGATCTCAGCCTCCTGAGTA
>NW_012279495.1:0-2017 GCF_000151885.1 Dipodomys ordii
TTTTTTTTTTTTCTGGGTCCTGTCGTGGGGCCTGAACTGTGGGCCTGGGCGCTGTCCCTCAGCTCTTCAGCTCAAGGCTAGCGCGCGCGCTATCACTTTGAGCCACAGCGCCACTTGCGGCTTTTTTCTTTTTGTTTATGTGGTATTAAGGAATCAAACCCAGGGCCTCATGCATGCAAGGCAAGCACTCTACCACTGAGCCACCTTCCCAGCCCCGGCCCCAGACTCTTGTCTCCCACCTCTCTCACAGTCCAATTCCTCCTCCAAGCAGAACACTCAGTCTTATTTTGCACTAAGCTGCTATTGTCTGGTCAGATGCCAAATGTGTGGGTCACACAGGGTCACCTGGGGGAATGAATTGCTCCCAACTTTTGTGTGGACTTTCCTTTAACTTGGAAAGCTAAGAAGTAAAGGCAAGAGCTGGAAAATAAAAATGTAAATTGAATCAAAACAATTCCAGAAGGAAAGCAAACGGAACATCTAAGCATCCAAAATAAAGGCTTTGAATTGCATGAAGGCTTTTAGTCCTGTTATTTACTCTTATAATCAGCTAGAAGTATCTGGTTTCTTAAGTCTCTAACCTACAACCAGCACCCCTTCTAGCCTACACCTTTGTAATTTGAAACCAGGCTTGGATGTAAGACTGGTGACCCAGAGTGCTCCAGTTTGTTCTTCCCTGTCACGTTCTGTTATGTAGCCCAGGGCACTGAGCTAGTTCATCAGCTTGATTTATAATCTGAAACCAGTCCACCTCTTACCTATCTGTTACTGACATTTACGTAACACAGGTCCTCAAAGGTGTGTACAGCTCACCCAGCCATACCTTTCTATTGTCCTTAACCACACTGGAGCACTTTATTTTGGTTTTAAATTCCCAAAGAGATTTGAAAATTATGAGATTTTGGAGCTTTTGGGATTTCAGCTTTTTTGATTAGGGATGTTCAAGCCAGTAAAATCTACAAAAATATTTAGATATCTGAAAGACCCTATCATAAACACTTCTGGTCCCAATAATTTCAGATAAATGATATTGAACTTGTACTTACTTCAGAGGTTCTTTCTGTACCATCATCTTCTTCATCAGAAAAATACTTAAACAGAAAAATACTAAGGAGAAACTATTAATAAAATCATATTTGTAGACTCCAGGCCTGAAGTCCAGTCATCCCAAGTTAGGCTAGCACTCATCCCCATATGGCAAATAAGACATGTTGAAATGTGGAGGAAGGTTTATTACATGGCAGTCATAGGAAGGCAGCACTTCAGTACATCTTCAGTCATCCTCAGGGATACAGATATTCACCGTAGGTTAAATAGGGAGAACTGGGGGAAAGGCATATGAAATGTATCTAGTTAAAAACAGTCTGGGGTGTGTGGCCTGATAGGCCACTATCTCTATCTTTGTCCTTGAAGGACTTCTAGAAAAGTTATCATTTTATTATTACTGGAACAGAACAGGAACAAGGCAGTCTCCTAAACTTTGGCTATTTTCTTTAACATGTTAAGAAGCCCAGGGTTGGTGGCTCCGGCCAATAATCCTATCTACTCCGGAGGCTGAGATCTGAGGATCAGATAGCAGGGCCAGGAAAGCCTAGAGACTCTTATCTCCAATTAACCACCAAAAAGTCAGAAGTAGAGGTGTGGCTCAATTGGTGGAGCACTAGCCATGAGCAAAAAAAGGAACAGTGCCCAGGCCCTGAATTCAAGCCCCAGGACCACCACCAAAAAGAAAAAAAAAAAAAAAGATAAGAAGGCATTGCCTGTTTGAGGGCCAGTTTGCCTTCCAAACAAGATGCCAGTGAGTCTGATCTTTCTTGGAGCCCAAGGTAATTAGAGCCTTATTAGAAAAAAATCTGCCAGGTGTGGTAAGAGTACTCACCAGAAATATAGAGGATCATAGTGTGAAGCCATGTGAAGCCAATTTGGGCAAAAAGTTAGTGAACTCCGATCTCAACAAACAAGCCAGGGTTAGTAGGCGCGCGCGCACACACACACACACACACACACACACACACAC
>NW_012279496.1:0-1778 GCF_000151885.1 Dipodomys ordii
GGCTTTTTCTGCTTATGTGGTGCTGAGGAATCGAACCCAGGGCCTCATGCATGCAAGGCAAGCACTCTACCACTGAGCCACCTTCCCAGCCCCTGCCTATTTTTTTGAAAGTTGAGGCTTTGGAAGTAAGGTTAGAAGTCTGAGTCCTCTAAAGATTACATCCTGTCTCTGACTTTTTCATTCTTGGTGATGATGACTTCTGTTGACATTGAAGCACCATACACCATTTTTCCACAATGCTTTTTTAAGCCTGCAAAAAGTTGTGAACATCATATTTTATTTACAGTTAGGCTAGGTCACCATGGACTCCAGATAGCACATGGCTTCTAGTCTTCATTCCCCACCTTATCTTTCAGGAAACAAAGTGCATAAAACAAGGGCTTGCCATAAAGTTGACTTCCCACTTTCCTTTAGCATCTGTGATAGATAGATAGATAGGTAGATAGATAGATAGATAGATAGATAGATAGATAGATAGATAGATAGATAGATAGATAGATAGTGCTCACTGTGCCTGATTCCCACCAGGCAGATTCTGCAAGTGTTAAAATATTGATTTCAAATGGCCAGGCAATGAAAATAGTTTTCCTTTCTTCATCTTTCATGACTAGGCTGAATAAAAAAGCATCAACTAGCTCATCTCTGCCTGACACCTGCAACATATATAACCTGAGCTCATTAGTCTTGACTGAGAAAAGCCAGCTTAGAGGAGCTGGAAAAGGATGAAAAGTTGCCTCTTCTCCAAAAAGGACATATATGTCAGGCTCTGGAAAAACGTGAAGAGATTGGGGACTGGAGTCTTCACAGGCATGGGCTTCTGTATGGGCTTCTGTTTAGAAATGGCATCCTCTAGCAAGCCACATCACATAGGACAGGATTGGGATTAGGGCAGTGATGCAGATGGCAAAGTCTAGTAAGCAAACAGTTATCTGCCAATTCTATCATATCTTTAAAAAAAATGTGGTATTATCTCTGCTTTGTAAATAGAGAACCTGACATATACCCCAGGGCAAGGAAAAAAGCCACTAATATTCCTAAGCCCTAGGCTGACTTTTGGTGGCTCTGAAAATTAGCTTTTACTAAATGATAAATTCACCCCAAAATCTATTGAGAATTTTTTTTTATGTTTCTGCCATTGTTAGGTGCCATGAGAAAATTATAGTAGCAGTTCCTTTCTGGGTTACTTGCTGGTTTCTTAAAAGCAGCAAGATAAGAGATGGATATTTTCAACAGTTAAGGAGAAACACTCAGCATCGGTGGCTCAGGCCTGTAGTCCTAGCTTACTCAGGAGGTTGAGATCTGAGGACGGTGGTTCAAAGCCAGCCCTGGCAGGAAAGTCCATGAGATTCTTATCTCCAATAAACCAGTCAAAAAACTGGAAGTGGTACTGTGGCTCAAGTGGTAAAGCGCTAGCCTTGAGCTGAAGAGCTGAGGGACAGCACCAAGGCCCAGACTTCAGGCCCCATGACCGGACCCCCCCCCCAAAAAAAAGAAGTAACACTCAGACTCAGGTCAGGCACTGGTGGCTCACACCTGTAATCCTAGTGATTTGGGAGGCTCTGATCTGAGTTTCATGATTCAAAGCCAGAGTAGGCAGGAAAGTCAGTGAGACTCTTATATCCAGTTAACCCCCAGAAAATCAGAAGTAGAGCTATGGCTCAAAGTAGTAGAGCACTAACCATGTGCATCAAAACTCAGGAACAGCACCCGGGCCTGAGTTCAAACCCCACCACAGATGCACATGCACTCTCTCTCTGTCTCTGTCTGTCTCTGTCTCT
>NW_012279497.1:0-1350 GCF_000151885.1 Dipodomys ordii
TATAGACCCATTTCTTTGATGAACATTGATGCAAAACTTCTCAACAAAATTTTGGCCAATCGACTTCAACAATTCATCCAAAAAATCATACACCATGATCAAACAAGATTCATTTTAGGGATGTAAAGCTGGTTCAATATACCCAAATCAATAAACGTAATTCACCACATCAACAAGAGCAAGGATAAGACCCACATGGTTATCTCAATAGATGCAGAAAAAGCATTCGACAAGATCCAACACCCCTTCATGATGAAGGTTTTGGAAAAATTAGGAATCCATGGAACATTCCTCAATACAATAAAGGCTGTATATGACACACCTACAGCCAGCATTATACTCAATGGTGAAAGACTAAAGCCATTTCCTCTAAACTCAGGAACGAGACAAGGATGTCCACTCTCTCCACTTCTCTTCAATCTAGTATTAGAATGCCTAGCTACAGCAATAAGACAAGATGCAAACATAAAAGGGATCCAAATAAGGAAGGATGAAGTAAAACTCTCCTTCTCTGCAGATGACATCATCTTGTATTTAAAGAATCCCATGGACTCCGCTCCTAAATTACTCAAGGTGATTCAAAACTTAGGCAAAGTAGCAGGGCATAAAGTTAACCCTCAAAAATCAATGGCTTTTCTGTATGCCAACAATGACAAAAGTGTGGCTGAAATTAGGAAAGCAACTCCATTTGTAATAGTCCTACAAAAAATAAAATACCTAGGAATTAACTTAACCAAAAAAGTGAAGGACCTCTATGATGCAAACATTAAAAACCTGAAAAAGGAAATCAAAACAGAACTTAGAAAGTGGCAAAAACTCCCATGCTCCTGAATTGGAAAGATCAACATCGTGAAAATGGCAATACTTCCCAAGACTATCTACAAATTCAATGTGATACCTATCTATATTCCAACCTCATTCTTCAAGGAAATAGAAGAGGCAATTCAAAAATTCATTTGGAACAATATGATCCTCAACAGAGAGAACAGTGCTGGAGGAATATCAATATCAAATTTCAAACTCTACTACAAAGCCATAGTAATCAAAACAGCTTGGTACTGGCGCAAGAACAGACCTCAGGGCCAATGGAATAGAATTGAAAACCCAGATATGAACCTAAAGATCTATAGCCATCTAATCTTCGATAAGGGAGCTAAAAAATTGAATGGAAGAAAGACAGCCTCTTCAGTAAATGGTGCTGGCAAAATTGGTTAACTACTTGTAGAAAACTAAAACTAGATCCTTATATATCACCCTGCACCAAAATCAACTCCAAATGGATCAAAGACCTCAGAGTCAAAGCAGACATTCTGCACCAAAATCAACTCCAAATGGATCAAAGACCTCAGA
>NW_012279498.1:0-1634 GCF_000151885.1 Dipodomys ordii
GTAAAGAGAGACTTCTCTGAAGAGGAAATAAGAATGGCCAATAAACACATGAAGAAATGCTCAACTTCCCTAACCATAAAAGAAATGCAAATCAAAACAACATTGAGATACCTCCTCACCCCAGTTAGAATGGCTATAATCAAGAACTCTAATAACAACAGATGCTGGAGGGGATGTGGCCAAAAAGGGAACCCTACTGCATTGTTGGTGCAAATATAATCTTGTTAAACCACTTTGGAAAGCAGGATGGAGGTTCCTCAAATGCTTGATAAGAAATGTACTCATTACCTTGCTCAGGTAATTGTAACCTCTCTGTACAGTATTTTCACAATAAAAACTTATTTAAAAAAAAGACTCCACATAGAGCTCCCCTATGACCCAGCAATCTCACTTTTGGGCATTTACACAAACGATCACAAACAAGGCCATACTAAAGCTACCAGCACATCTATGTTTATCACAGTATTATTTACCATAGCTAAGATATGGAACCAACCCAGATGCCCCTCAGTAGATGAATGGATCAAGAAAATGTGAAATATATATATAATGGAATTCTATTCCTCCATCGCCCCATTTGTTAGGAAATGAAAATACTTGAAAAAAATTATATTAAATGAAGTAAGCCAGGCCCAAAGAAACGTAGGTCCCATGGTTTCCCTTATCTGCAATAACTATTAAATGTCTAGGACAAGCAGAAGAGTCCAAAAGCTATGTACATATGACCATATAACCTGATGCTAAGCAAAATGAACCCCAAGATAAGGAAACAAGAGGTTTTTATCTTTGTTGCTGTTCTTTTTAATGTACTATGTGATTTTTTTTTGTTTCTTTGTACAACCCTTGTTGTCAATGTATTTGATTCTGGTGTCCTTCATCTTGTATATACATTTTTTCTATCTGGGGAGGGGAAGGGAAATAACAAAATGCTGAAATAAGGATACAGGATGACCCATTGTAACAATGAGTTGTACAAGACGCTATGATGAAAATGAACTTTACAACTTTTTGGTGGGGCGGGGGAGGTATTGGAGAGGTGGGGAAGAAAAGGGTGGTAGGGGAAAAATAAAGGAGGGTGTAACAATGTTTGATAGGAAATGGACTAATTACCTTGCTCATGTAACTATAACTTCCCTGTACAGGATCTTTACCATAAAAATATATATTAAGAAAAAAATTCAACAAAGGGAAAAAAAGAGAAGGAAATAATAAGAAAATGCAAATGTTGTTTATATGCAATAATCACAACAAAATTGTGTCTTTTTATTGTCAAGATGATGTGCAGAAGGGTGACAGTTACATAGTAAGGTAATAAGTACATTTCTTGTCAAACTTGTTACCCCTTCCCTCATTTTTCTCCTACTTACCCCTGCCCGGCAAGTTATAGAGATCATTTCCAACATGTCTTGCATCACATCGCTGTTTCATTGGTTTCCCCCTTGTCCTTGTGTCATCATTCTGTTGTTCCCCTTCCCTTCCCTAATTAAAAAAACATATGTGGGCTGGGAAGGTGGCTCAGTGGTAGAGCGCTTGCCTTGCATGCTCAAGGCCCTGAGTTCGATTCCTCAGCACCACATAAGCAAAAAGAAAAAAGCCGGAAGTGGCGCTGTGGCTCAAGTGGTAGAGCACTAGCC
>NW_012279499.1:0-2487 GCF_000151885.1 Dipodomys ordii
AAAAGAAAAAAGCCGGAAGTGGCGCTGTGGCTCAAGTGGTAGAGTGCTAGCCTTGAGCTGAAGAGCTGAGGGACAGTGCCCAGGCCCAGAGTTCAGGTCCCACGACCGGACCCCCCCCAAAAAAAAGTTCTAGTCCCTGTTAATCTTTTTTTTTTCCTCCTCCATTAAGTATCTTAATGTTTTCACTTAAAGTTTCAAGAGGAGATATGTGTGTATACATTTCATACTTGAAATCTTGAGCTAGAAGGCAGTAAGATTATGGCCACAGTATAGATGAGAAACTGACATTCTGGATGAGAAAAAGACCAAATAGTAAGTTGAGAGTACTAAGATCTCAACTTAGATCTTCCGATTCTAATGTCTGTTTTCTTTTCCTACACTACTCTACCTTTCCTAAGGGCTCACTCTAGTGGACCACAAATTTGTTATCATTTTTACTGTCTATTCCTTTAAGACAGGCATTTTCTTGGTTGCGTTTTCAAAGCTAATCTACTAATAGCAAAGTCAAAATCAAAGCCAAAGCTTGGGGTTTAAGTTTCTCTAGTGGTCCCAGAACTTGGATAAACATGGAAAAAAAAGGACTGAGGAATCAATTCTCTACTGATATACATTTCCTTCTTTCTTCTTTCTATAACAGGGTGCTTAACTAGTCTATTTTTAATTTTTCACAAATGAGGCTCCTTACTAGGACAGTATACTATGTTGGTAATTATAGTCTGTTTATAATATAAACCTAGATAAGCAGCCTACCCATAGCAAGAACATGTGATAAAGAACATCATGATCATACCCTAAAACAACACTTTGGGTTACAACAAACAATGACAGACTCAGAGCAGGGTGTTCACTTTTCTGTGATTATAATAGTTTTTAGGAAATTGCTTTTCCTTTCCTCCTCTTCCTCCTCCTCCTTTTTTTTTTTTTTGTCAGTCATGGGGCTTGAACTCTGGGCCCAGTTGCTGTCCCTGAGCTCTTCAGCTCAAGGCTAGCACTCTACCACTTGAGCCATAGCCACTTCCAGTTTTCTGAGTGGTTTATTGGAGATAAGACTCTCACCCTGCCCAGGCTGGCTTTGAACCATGATCCTCAGCTCTTAGCCTCCTGAGTAGCTAGGATTACAGGCATGAGCCACCATGCCTGGCTCTCCTTTCTTTTTAAAAACTTTTTTTTTGCCCATCCTGGGGCTTGAACTCAGGACCTAGGCACTGTCCCTGAGCCTCTATGCAAAAAGCTACTTCTCTACCACTTGAGCCATAGCACCACTTCTGGCTTTTTCTCAGTAATCTATTGAAGGGAGATAAGAGTCTCATGGACTTTTCTGCCTGGATTGGCTTTGAACTATGATCCTCAGGTCTCCACCTCTGAGTTGCTAAGACTACAGGCATGAGCTACCAGTATCCAGCGGATTTTGAATCTCAACTGTATCACTTTTTCAAGTTTGAACACAGGACTTTGTGTTTGCTAGGCAGGTGCTCTTACTGCTAAAGCCATGCCTCCAGACTCTACTTGGCTCTTTTGCAAAGCTAACTCAGCAGTTAATGATGCTTTTACAGTGTAAAATTTACAATTAGGTGGCACAAAAATTTATTTAATTACAAGTACATGACAGCTTCTGTAGTTTTAACCTACAAATTAATTGAGTTAATTTATGACCATGAATGGTTTAACTCAGGTTGATTATTAAAGAAGTACAAAGTCTCCCTAATCTGACACTGTAACAACTGAAATAAACAAATCAGTCCCATGATTCTGCTTATTTTCTGAGACTCTCCCAGAGAGATTTATCCTGTTGACATGACTCTTAATTACAATGATACATTTCTTTGCAATCCATCTGCATTATTTCATTACAAAGCTAGAGCACTGGCTTTAGGACAAATTAGACATGTTTTGATTCTGGTCATATCTAACTATCTAGGATTAATTTTCAGCAGATACACAAAGAGGCAGAGTTGAGCTTTTGTAATTCTACTGCTTCCCTCAGAAGCAGTCCTCTAGAACTGTCTTATATACTAGGCCTTGACTGAAGGTGGGCTCCTTTGGGCTTTCCTTGTTTACTGTTTCTCAACTTCAGTGTGTACTAAAGTTGGCTAAGATTGGATATGCATTTTGGTGGTAGCTCTGGGACAGAGAACATGGTTTGGAAAATTAGATAGCCTAAGTTTGAAACCTGATTCTGAGTCTTATGAACTGTATGTGATTTTTATCACTCTGGCTTCAGTTTTCTTACTATAAAACAGAATGGCACTTTACTTGTTGTAGACGTGCAATTAGACCTGTGTAAATACTTAAGTTGCTTTTATCACATGACTAGCACCCAAGAGATAATGCTTGTGTAGCACTTAGGTGGTCTCTGGCACATGACAAGCATTTAAGAAATTCTATTTAAGGGCTGGGAAGGTGGCTCAGTGGTAGAGCGCTTGCCTTGCATGCATGAGGCCCTGGGTTCAATTCCTCAGCACCACATAAGCAAAAAGAAAAAAGCTG
>NW_012279500.1:0-2692 GCF_000151885.1 Dipodomys ordii
TTTTTGCTTATATGGTGCTGAGGAATCGAACCCAGGGCCTCATGCATGCAAGGCAAGCGCTCTACCACTGAGCCACCTTCCCAGCCCCTCAACAACTTTTCTAAAGTCAGTTCTTAAAGTCATGGAAAACCAGGAATGAAGACCCCACCCTCACACAGAAGGCTGTGTGCTCTTCCTGTGTGGGGGACGTGGTGTGTTTCCAGTTTTAGGTTGTGAATTGCTTTGAGGAAGAAGGCAGAGGTGGTGTTGGTTTCTAACTACTTATTCAAGGAAAACAGTGCATGGCTGGTGTTTGGTCCAGGCTCCCCCCCCCCCCCCGTTTTGGGGCTGCCTTCAGTTTGATTTGCCTTTCTGTAAATAACCCTTCCTCCTTTCTCCATTCAAGAGTGGGTGGGGTTGACTTCTTTGGCCACAGCTGGGGTGGTAAGTCACTTGTCTTGGATTATAACCACTGGCTCCCTGCCCATGGGAATTGGTCAGTGAGCAAGTGTTCGGAAATGGGAAATTCTCTCCCCCCCCTCTCTAAGTTAGGGCTGCTAATAGCCTAGGCTGCAGCTGCCAGGATGGGATTGTGGATGAAGCTTCCTTCCAAGTAAAGCCAGTCTTGAGATGAGCTCCGAGAGCCAGAGCATGAGGTCCTAGGCCTCAAGCTCTGATTTTAGTCCCTGGATTTGTTGTGACTAAACTAGCCATATCACTGGACTTTATTGGTGTTCCATGAGCCTCAGTTCTGTTTTCAGTTGGGTGTCTGTCAGTGGTACCTGAGAGAGGAAGCACAAAATGTCTTCATTTGATAACTTCGCCCTGTGCTGAAGTGGCCTTACTGGTCCAGTTCACATCACCAAGGGAGGACCACACTCCCTTAAACATCACTCATAGACCCGGGACTCTGTGAAAGCGAGAGACCCTGCTTCACAGTAGCAGAGGAATTCGGTGCATTTCCTGCTGCTGGGGCCATCTGTACTGCCATGCCTACATACAAGAACAGAATGTTCTAGAAAGAATATAGGGAGCACGTTAAAAAGAAGAATAACATTCTCCATTTGAAAACAAGGTATTCAGGCACTTCTGCCCATGTGTATCCTCAAATAGCATTGAACGAATTGGCACAATAAAACTGCTAGGGATTCTGAAAGTCTGATCCATCTGTTAACCGCAAGTGGACAGTGAGCCCAGATACATTATGTTAAATTGTGCTGAGCTTTTGGTGTGTGTGTGTGGGGCGGGGGGAACATGGCACAGATCTTTACAAAGACAGTAACTGTGACACTGAAAAATGTTACGAGAGTAATTTATTCCTTGTAAAATAGTTGAGGCAATAAATGTAAGGTAACACCTTTCATACGAACAGGGCTGGGCCTAGGTAATCACTAATCTGATTTCTGAATTTTGTTATTAAAAAAGTTATAACAGACCCCATTTTTGCATTTAGAGACAATATAGTGTAGGAAGCACATTCAACTTACAACACAGAGGAGGTGTGAAGTGTGTTCTATGAATACATTTGAAATTTGTCTGCTTGATCCAAAGGCAGATTGGGACATCTATTAGTAACATGAAGGAGATAATTCTGTGGTCTTAGAATCAAATAAAAACTCTGACAGACTTAGACATCAATATTTCATATATGGCTGGAACTGAAGCTCTAGAATGATTACATTTGCAAGTTTTTGATACTCAGTGTTAAAAATAGAACATGGGGGCCAGAATTGGTGGTGCATGTCTGTAATCCCATCTACTGGAAGCAGATGTAGGAGGATTATGGTCTGAGGCTGACTGCAGGCAAAAGCATGAGACTTTAAAAAACAAGCTGAAACAAACAAACCAACAAACAAAAGATTTGTGAGTGTGGCTCAAGTGGTAGAATGCTGGCCTAGCAATCAGAAGGCCCTTGAGTTCAAGCCCCAGGACTGTTAAATACCTTATGATACACTTAAGCCTGTTTTGAAAGAGGTATACATTTACAAAACATTAAGGCATCATTAATTCACAGTACATAAATATTGCTAGTTTCAACAAGACAGCCTGTTTTATTTTCCAGCTACTGATAAGTTACTCATTATTTTATTTTATTTTATTTTATTTTTGTGCTGGTTCTGCTCAAAGCTAATCCTTTACTACTTTGGGCCACAGCTTCACTTCTGGTTTTTTGATGGTTAATTGGACATAGGAATCTTTCCTGTCAGGTTGGCGTTGAACCTCATATCTCAGTTTCCTGAATAGCTAAGATTTTATAGATGTGAGCGACTGGCACCCAACTAGTTACTCATTACTTTAAACAATATCATGTAATTATCATGTAGTGGTACATAGTAAAATTCCTAACCCCTCAAAAAGAAATGAATGACAGAAACATATAAAGTTTATAAGCTGATCCTCACATATAAAGTTCTATAAATGACTTCACTAGAATGAAAATACCTAGACAGTTCAACACCTGATGGCTCAACTTAGTTTTGGAGTCTTTGAAAAGAAACCATTTGTCATAACTTCATGTCATTGATTAGGCAGACACAAAACACAAAGATCATTCTTAGCTCCAAATTCTCACAGGGTGGGCACTCAGCTTTCTGTAGTGTCTGAATTTTTGTTTTTTTTTTTTTGGGTCCGGTCGTGGGGCCTGAACTCTGGGCCTGAGTGCTGTCCCTCAGCTCTTCAGCTCAAGGCTAGCGCTCTATCGCTTGAGCCACAG
>NW_012279501.1:0-2816 GCF_000151885.1 Dipodomys ordii
TGTTCAATTGAACATTTATTGAGTTACTGCCTTGCCACTGTATTGGAAGTTGAAGGTGCAGATATGGTCTAGGTTTTTGTGTGATATAAAACTGACATAATGAACTTACTTGTAAATGGATCATTTCCATATAGGATCTAAAAGAATATGCACAATGATTGAGTTTGCTAAAAAAGTTTCCATTTCTTCCAGTCATTTTCACCTTAAGATGCTTCTCAGTATTTGCAGAAGAGTCTATTTTGATTGGCAGTAGAGAAAGAAGCAGTATGCATTTTCTCAAGAAGTACAACATAAATAAAAGCCTTCTGAAAAAAAGTGGAGGATATTGTTGCCAGGTAATATTTTGATGGCCTGCCCCTCTTTGTTAACAACTTGCTATTTTCTGTAAATAAATCTTAAGAATTTTCAGTGTCAAGTGATTTTTCTTTGAAACGATTGACTAATGAAGTTGTCCTTTCTTGAGAGGAGTAGTATAGAGTATGTATGAATGGACAGGCCTGAGTCTTTGCCTGAGTTCCTGTATATAACCAATGGTTCACTCTGACAAACCTGTAATGCTATTTTGAAGTACAGCTCTTCATTTGTCTTCTTTTCTCTCAGAGGACCCCAGTGTGTGCTTCAGTTCTTGATTTGGTACATTGCAGTCAGAGAAACTTTCAGATAAAAACTAGAAGTTTGTCTGTTAACTTGGGATTCAGAAAAAAAAATGGTGGCAGTTTGTTGAGAATGAAGCATCTGTGAAATGGAATCTACTTTTCTACAGACTTACCCAGAGGACAAGTGCTTACCTGTCCAACTTTTGGTACCGGAACTCTTCCCTAGGGGTTCCATCTCCAAGAGCCCCCAAGCCCTACAGTATGCGTCAATATCTCCTGCTTCGTGTGTCTATCATACCCTACATTTTCTTCATTGCATTCTACTCAGATTTAGGTTAAACTTGTACATAGTCTCCTAGGTGGCCAAATCTGTTTATGACCTCTGACACCAGTCACAAACAAGCTTCGGGGGACTTGGGGGGGTGGTACCCTTTCTTACACATTTTCAGACTTCTTGAGTTTGATCATTCACTAGGAAGACTCAAGGAATTCCCTGAAGCACTGTACTTAACTAGCCAGTAGAGGCCCAAAGGAAAAGGTGTGAGAAGCTTCCAAACTCCAAGCTTCAGACCTGCTCAGGAGGAGGCTCCCTCTGGTGCATCGTGGAGTAAAAAGATGCACAATATTGCTAACCAGGGAAAATAACCTCAGCTCAGTGTCCTGAGTTTTAAATTGCATTACCTTGGAACAAGCAATGGAGGCATTGGCATTTGGTAGAACACAGTTTGCAGTTGTTTTTTGTTCCTCCATTCCCCAAGGTCAGGCCTAGTAATTCTAGGGTCCCCTACTAACTTGGGAATAAAATACACTTGGTCTTTCTGGCCATCTTCCATTCTG
This sequence comes from Dipodomys ordii, assembly GCF_000151885.1. Lineage (NCBI taxonomy): Eukaryota > Metazoa > Chordata > Mammalia > Rodentia > Heteromyidae > Dipodomys > Dipodomys ordii. The sequence goes on from NW_012279501.1 coordinate 1,434, forward strand.
GGTCATTTTGTCAGTGTATATTACCAGATATAGTATGAGGTACTCACCATGAGTGAGAAACGTTTCACTCACTTGGAATACCTGGAAGTTGAGAGACTAGCTTTCAGGAACCCAGGACAAAGGCCAACTGAATTCTTTATTATGCACTGCCTTGGTGACAGGGTATTGTGGCTGTATATTTATTTACCTTCTTAATTAACTTCGTGGGTGTAGGGACTATACTTCCTTGTTTATCGTTGTCTGTATTTAATACAGTAGATGCTTAAAAAATGTTTGCCATATGAACAAAATCCAAATCACACCTATTGGGCAACTTTTGTTCTGCGATTCATTCTAAATCATGACATTAGGTAATTGATCAAATTCTAAGGCAAGTGTAATTAAGGTGATTGTTCCCATTTGGATTTTCCTGTGCATTACTTGCTGCCTTTTAGCCGATTGCTTTCTTTTTCTTCTTTTTTAATTAATAAGGTTTTTTTTATTGTGAAAATATGGTACAGAGGAGTTAAAATTACATGGGCAAAGTTATGAGTACATTTCTTATTAAGTATCGTTGCCTCCTCCTTTGTTTTCCCTTACCATCCCTGCCCTCCCATCTCCATGACTACACTCCCTCCCCCCAAAGTTGTAAAGTTTGGTTTTCAGCATAGCATCTTGTACATCTCATTGTTGCAATGGGTCCACCTGTATCCCTATTTAAACGATTTGTTTTTTCCCTTCCCCTCCACAAATTATACCAACATCAACTACAGTGAAAACAGGGGTTATACCGTGGGGGAGGGACATACAAAGCAACAAAAAATCACTTTATAAATATGTTAGAAACAATAGCAAGAAAGAAAAACCACTGAATCCTAATCTTGGGGTTCATTTCACCTAACATCAATTTATCTGACTTTTCCTACTTGTCTCAGACATATACTAGTTATTGCAAATAAGGGAAACCATGGGACCTATGTTTCTTTGGGTGCTTTCTTCTTGTATTGTATTCTTGTCCCTTCCTCACACTGACCCAAGTCACCTGCTCAACTGTGTGTATATAGCCCTGGCTCTTAGCTACTGCATAGAACCTTGCAGATATTCTCCATTCTTAACTTGCTAAGCCAGGAACTGAATTGCTTGCTTTACTTGTTCAGATTCTTTCTGTTGTGGTGTGACTGTGTGTGGGTGACACAAGAGCGTGGAATTTCCACGGCTGTGACTTTGATCGACATGGACATGATTTTCAGGCAAAGATCATTCTTTATGGCAAAAAAGCTCTCTCCCCTTCTTTTTTTCTATTGTGAAAATACTGTACAGAGGGGTTACAATTACATGGGCAAGATAATGAGTACATTTCTTATCAAGCATTGTAGCCTCCTTCTTTGTTTCCTCTTCCCATCC
>NW_012279502.1:0-2354 GCF_000151885.1 Dipodomys ordii
GCTCACAGTCCCCTCCCATGATCTCACAGGTGTGAGCAGAGCCGCTCCCGGTCCCCTCCCGTGATCTCAGAGGTGTGAGCAGAGCTGCTCACAGTCCCCTCCCATGATCTCACAGGTGTGAGCAGAGCCGCTCCCGGTCCCCTCCCGTGATCTCAGAGGTGTGAGCAGAGCTGCTCACGGTCCCCTCCCGTGATCTCAGAGGTGTGAGCAGAGCTGCTCACAGTCCCCTCCCGTGATCTCACAGGTGTGAGCAGAGCTGTTCACGGTCCCCTCCCGTGATCTCACAGGTGTGAGCAGAGCTGCTCACAGTCCCCTCCCGTGATCTCACAGGTGTAAGCAGAGCCGCTTGCAGGCTCTGAGACCCTGGCCCGGGTGTTGTCTTCTCTTGAACAGTAGCTAAGCTTCCAGGAGAGGAGAGCTACGGCTTCCCTGTTGCTGTGACTGCCAATACTGAAGGAAAAAAGACACAGGGTCAGGGGCCCTGGGGATGGTTATTTTTTTACAGTCACATACAGGGCAGACTCTGGAGAGGACAGCCTGGTGACCCTCCGCATGACTGTGGCATGAATACTACCTCCCTGATCTGTCCCAAGTGGAGAGAACCTAGCCCAGACCCACCCTGCACCTCTACCCAGGGCTTCGTCCTGCCCTGCAGCATCTCTTTGAGGTGAGCAGCCTTTAACCTGTGTTCTTCCCTCTTCCTTAGGTTTGGTTTGCTTTTAAATCCATCACTCGCGCTGTCCCTGGTCACCTGCAAACAGGACAACAGTTCTGTCCCCCCTGAGAGAGCTGATGTCACTGCTCACACAGAGTCCAGGCTCCCAAACAGCAGCCATCTGTACCATTGTGCAGTTATACCGCTTAATGGAGATATCAAACACGAGAGTGTTTTCATTCTGTGGGTGGAAACTATTGGTCCTATTAGTGGAAAGCCTAGCGGGGGTATTTCACAGACAGCATTGATTTCACATGTTTTCTCGTCTTGAGTTTCTAGGAAGCTGTGGATGCCATGGTCTACACCTGACCACAGGGGGCTCTGGAGGGCTGGCACCTGGCCATCCCCATATTTGAAGATGTCTTGGGGACCCGTCTTCTCTGAGGGAACAGAGTCAAGTTTAAATAAGAATCAAACCAAGCTCAGCCAGCCAAGCAGTGCATGTTTTCTCTCATATGCAGAAGCTAGATCTAAAATATTCCAGGACATGATAAATTATCCAGCACACTATGCAGTCACACAGTGAGATGGAAGGGGCACACTCTTAGGAGAGGAACACAGAGGCACAATGCCTATATTTACCAAAATGAACTCCAGGAAATAGAAACGGAGGTTTTTCTTGTTGCTGTTTCATTCTTTTTTCTTTTTGTCTTATTTGTTCATTTTTCTGTCTTTAGGAGGGGAAGGGGAGCATAGAAATGGAGGGACACGGGGGGAACAGATGCAGCAGTGGTCCTCACTGGACACTGTGTTGAAATGAGCTGTACAGCTGGGTGGATGGGAGGGGAGAGCTGGGAGCGAGCGAGGGAAGAGGTGGCACTGTCCAAAGAGAAACGCACTCACTGCCTGACTTATGTGGCCCCTCTACACATCACCTTTATAATAATAAAGACACAAAAGCAGAAGTGTACTCCATACCTGACTAACATAACTGTGACCCCTCTCTCTGTATAATCACTTTATAATAACAATAAAAAGGTTAAAAATAGGATGAGAGTCATGTGGCTTAAGAGAGGGCCCCAACACTCCAGGCCACTCAAGAGAAAGGTAGATTTCATGAGGAGGAGTCTAAAACCATGGGTGACCATGACGGGCAAACGCTGCTACCACTGATACAGGGTTGCTGAGAGACCTTGCTCTCAGTCACCACTCCCACCCTGTGATGATGTCTGTCTTAATTCCAGCATCTTAGCCCCACCATGAATGACAAGAAAAGGAGCAGGAACCTGATTTTCATGTCCTCAGCACACACGCCTCTATCTGGTGAGAAGAAAAAGAACATGTTTACTGAGTTCATGAAAGAACTGAGTGCAGGTACTCCAGCTTGCTCTTTACCTGGGTGTCTAGGAAGTAAAACCAAGCTCCTACCATGGGCCCAGAACCAGCTAACCCCGTGCACACTCAAAGCTCAACGAGGTAAGTCTCAGCGTCTGCGCACTATACAGATGTGGAAATTGAGGTAGATCAAGGTAAAGCAATGATGAATTACTGAAGATGGGGAGAGGACTCAGATCCAGAGCCTGCCTTCTGTGGACCTCCTCCAAGGGTGGCCGTCCTCCTAGAGAGCCAGGTCAGGTCAGCACTGCATCGTGGGAGGTGCACAGCACTGCATCGTGGGAGGTGCACAGCACTGCATCGT
>NW_012279503.1:0-2837 GCF_000151885.1 Dipodomys ordii
AAGAAGGAAGGAAGGAAGAGAAAATAAGTAGTACCCATCATTATTATAGTATCCACAACCAACTTTCCAAGAACTTAACCAAAGAATAACCCATTTTCACAGTATTTGATGTCGGTATAATTTGGGGAGAAGGGGAAAAATGCTTAAATAGTGATACAGGTTAACCCATTGCAACAATGAGATGTACAAGACACTATGTTGAAAAATGAACTTTACAATTTAGGCGGGGGGGGGTGGGGTTGTAGAGGTGGGAGGGAAGGGATGGGAAGGGGAAACAAAGGAGGAGGCAACAATGCTTGAGAAGAAATGTACTCATTACCTTGCTCATGTAATTGTAACCCCTCTGTACAGTATTTTCACAATAAAAAGCTTATTTTTTAAAAAAGAATTGCAAACAAGGGTTTAAAGATTGTTTTTTGTTGGTTGGCTGGTAGGTTGGTTTAAAAAAATAATCTATGTCAGTGGACATGGGTTAGGGAAATATTATCCCTTATATTAGTCCCTTAAGATACTACTAGCATTTCTAGGCCAAAAATAGATTGAGAGCCCCCATAAAATCAGAATATACAGAAAAGTACTTCTGCAGTGTTCTGGGCAGCTCTGGCAGTTTACCACTTGAACATATCTAATAGATAACAGCTTTAGGAATTCTATGCCTTGACATCAGTGCTGGTTCCAGTTTATTGTGGAAGCCCTAGTAGCAAGATATCTCTGCCTTGAGTATATGGGACATGGATGCTGAATGTGGAATCTGTAGCTGTAAGACCCTGAGATATTTGTTGATGGTCTCCCCTTCCTGACACTCTTGTCTTTTCATAGTGAACAGGGTTGATCTGTGAGCCTGCAGACTGTTGTAGAAATGTCAGTGTTTGACCTGTTCAATTGGTCCCAAAAGTTACCACATCTATGTTTCTCCTCCTGTCTTGAATTACTTGTTTCGTGAGAAGTTAGCTAACACAGAGCCTTAAACAACCATATGGATGAGATACATGGTAAGGAACTAATTGTTCCTGCCAAAAAGCCAGCAATTGAGGCCTCCTGCCAACAACTTTGAAAGTGAGCCATCTGGGAAGCTGATCTTTCAGCCCTAGTCAAGCCTTCAGTTGACTTCAACCCAAATTTTAACTTTAACCTCATGATTAATTTCAAGACAGAAGAGCTCAACCTATAGCTGCTCTAAATTTGCGACCCATAAAAATTGTGAAGTGATAAATATTTAGTCATTTGGGCTTCAGAGACATTTTTTATGCAGTGATAGACAACGAATACATATTTTGGCACTTCAATAGTTGGAAATGGGTTACTAGAGTAATAGTAACTAAGAAATATGGAGGTGGCTTTGGGAAAAATTATGTGGGTAGCTGCTGAGAAGATCTGAGAAAGTATTAGTGAGAGCACAGAACATGTAAACAGACTTTTAGGAAAGTCTTAGAGGATATCAGTAGAAAGCAAAATGAGTTGGGTCATGGGAGAAAGGCAATGCTTATAATCTAGTGTGAGAAAGTCTAGTCTAGTCTAGTCTCTTATGAGGAGATCAGGAAAAGTATCATACAAACTGAATAACCAGGTTAAGGAGAGTTAAGGAAACGTATTGCTTGTGTGGCTTTTGTTGATGATACTATCATCTCAGCATAGAGCTTAAAAACAGCTAGGCAAGGTGGCTCACACTTGTAATCCCATCTGATCAAGAGGCAGAGATTGGAAGGATTGCACTTGGAGGCAGCCTGAGGAAAATGTCAGTACCTCCATCTTAGTCAAATAAGATAGGCCTGGTGGTATGTGCCTATGGTACAGCCTTGCAAGAGGCAATAAGTAAGGGAACCAAGGTCCAAAGGCAACAAACACAAGAGCCTACCTGAAATAAACTCCCCCCCAAAAAAGGGCTAGAAATGAGTTCAATAAGTACTAGACTTCCTAACTAACAAGTGCAAGGCCCGATGTTGAAACCTCAATACCATTTAAAAAAAAAAAAAAAAGAAAGAAAGTCAGCCAGGAGCCAGTGGCTCAAGCCTCTAATTCCAGCTTCTCAGGATGTTGAGATTACAGTTCAAAACCATCTCAGGCAGGAAAGCCCATGAGACTCTTACCACCAAAAAAGCCAGGCATGGAATGTGACTGAATTGCTAGAGCACTAGCCTTAAAATAAAAAAAAACTTTAAAAAAATGTTTTAAAAAAAACAAGTAAAAGTTAAGACGGAGTACCCAGGCTCTGAGTTCAAGCCCTGGGACCAACACACACACACACACACACACACACACACACACACACACACACAAAGGTGTAATTGACAAATTAAACTTGTATTTATTTATAATGAATGAGGTGTCTTGATATAACTATACATGGTGAAATTATTAAACCAAACTAACCTATCAATCACCTCACACATTGGTCATTTCTAGTGTTAAGAGCATTTAAAATTTTTCTCAGCAACCATGAATCACACTATTAATACTTCCCACCATACTGTCCAATAGTCTTGCTGAATTCACTTATTTTGTCTAATTGAAATTTTGTAGAAGGAAAGACTTCTCTGCCTTTGCAAATGACCAACAATGCTGAAAGTGGGACCTAGTTTTCAAGTAAAGATCCAATCCAAGGCACCTCTAGAAAACAGGGTCTTGTGATTAAATAGAAGGTATGACTATAAAATCCTTTGTTAATCCTTTGATTTGTTGTCCTAGCAAACTGTCAGCCAAATAACAGACTTTTTAAAAAACTTACCCATAAATTTCCTCAGCAATCTCAGCAGAAGCCAAAACTACAGAAAGGTTTATCTCAAAATGATATACATGCATTTTACCTGATAAGAAATCCACAAAGCTTTAAATGCAAG
>NW_012279504.1:0-1071 GCF_000151885.1 Dipodomys ordii
GAATTCTCACAAGTATCTTTTTATGAAGAAATACTGAGATTTTAGAAGCATTAACTCACACTGACCCAGGTTTTACTCAATCTTTCCTGTCTGTTCCTTGTTGGAATGAAGTTTTCCAGAAGGCTGCATGTGCTCTGAATCAGTATCGAATATAGGATGTTGTTTCTCCGATGGGCATGATACATACTGTCTGTCCTATTTCTGTAGGCACCACAAGGTTCTGGAACCACACATGTGAAGTTACACAGGATCCTCTCTAGAGGTATTAAGGGTAATGAGGCTTCAAGAAGTCCTCTGTTTGGGGACAGGGGAAGAAGTGACTTCCAGTCCTTCATCATCTTACTCGCCTCATCATGTAAGAATCTCGTGGTCCGGAGCTGGCCATGTGGCTTAGTGGTAGAGTGCTTGCCTAGCATGCATGAAGCTCTGGATTCAATTCCTCAGTACCATATACACAGAAAAAGCCAGAAGTGGTGCTTTGGCTCAAGTGGTAGAACACTAGCCTTGAGCAAAAAAAGCAGCTCAGAGACAGTGCCCAGGCCCTGAGTTCAAGCCCCAGGACTGGCAAAAAATAATTTCTTGGCCCAGAGACCTTGTGTTAAATTTTTGTTTTAAACACTTAGGTCTCAAGTTTCCTTTCTCCCCATCTCAAGGCAGCTTCTGAAGACAGGAGACCACTGCATGGAGTGAACCTACAGAGTTTATGCCTCAGAACTTCAGTTGGGATGTGTTGTCCTGACCATCAACATGGGATTGCTTCCTACCTTGATAGTCAGTTTAGTGTGCTAAACAGTTTAGGCTAGGGTACCCTGGCGATGTAGCACTAGTGCAGATGTTGCCGCGAAGGTATCTGTGGGAGTGGTAACCTCTTATAATGATCATTCTTGAAGTAAAGCATGTGAGTAGTTTCTTCCAGTCAGCTGATGGTCTCAAGAGCAGAGACTGAGGCTTCTCAGGGTAGAAGCAATTCAGTCTGAAGACTGGAACACAAGACCTCTGCTGGAGTTTCAGCATGCTGGCCCTCCTCCAGATTTCACACTCAAGAATGCAATGTCCAATCTCAGTGGTGTG
>NW_012279505.1:0-1465 GCF_000151885.1 Dipodomys ordii
GCTTGCCTTGCATGCATGAGGCCCTGGGTTCGATTCCTCAGCACCACATAAGCAGAAAAAGCCGGAAGTGGCACTATGGCTCAAGTGAGCTGAAGAGCCAAGGGACAGCACCCAGGCCCAGAGTTCAGGCCCCCACAACCGGCAAAAAAAAAAACAAACAAAGTAGCCCTGTTCTGATTTATCATTTCCCCTTCTCAGACTTCATATCAACAGAATCCTATTGAGCCCAGTTTGATGGTGTGTATAATCAGAGCACACAGAAGGCTGAGGCCAAGGCTGAGCTTGGACTACACTGGGAGATCGTATTTTTAAACCAGCAATAATGCTGAAGGCCTGCACTAAGCACCACATCCTGATTTAGATTTTACTTATTTATTATTATAAAGGTAGTGTACAGGGCTGGGAAGGTGGCTCAGTGGTAGAGTGCTTGCCTTGCATGCATGAGGCCCTGGGTTCCATTCCTCAGCACCACATAATCAGAAAAAGCTGGAAGTGGCGCTGTGGCTCAAGTGTTAGAGCACTAGCCTTGAGCTGAAGAGCTGAGGGACAGCACCCAGGCCCAGAGTTCAGGCCACACAACCAACAACAAAAAAAGTGGTGTACAGAAAGTATAAAAGGGGGCTGGGAAGATGGCTCAGTTGTAGAGTGCTTGCCTCACATGCATGAGGCCCTGGGTTCCATTCCTCAGCACCACATAAGCAGAAAAAGTTGGAAGTGGTGCTGTGGCTCAAGTGGTAGAGCACTAGCCTTGAGCTGAAAAGCTGAGGGACAGCGCCCAGGCCCACAGTTCAAGCCCACAACTGACAAAAGCATCCAAAGGGTGAAAAAATATATCCGTGGGGCTGGGAAGGTGGCTCAGTGGTAGAGCGCTTGCCTTGCATGCATAAGGCCCTGGGTTCGATTCCTCAGCACCACATAAGCAGGAAAAAAAATGGAAGTGGTGCTGTGGCTTAAATGGTAGAGCGCTAGCCTTGAGCTGAAGAGCTGAGGGACAGCGCCCAGGCCCAGAGCTCAGGCCCTGCAACCGACAAAAAAGAAAAAATAGTATATCCATGGAGCTCACTGGACACTGATAAAAGTGAACTATACAACTTATGGATGGAGATGGGAGAGAGGGACTGAGAGTGAAGGAAAGACACTTCCAAAGGAAGTGTGCTCATCACCTGACGCATGTCATTGTAATACCTCTTTATAAATAGAAGGACTGCAGTTACGTGGGCGCAGTACAGGTCTTTGGGCAGTGTTACCACTTGCTCTCTCCCAGTTTTCGCCTCCCATTCCCACCCACACGTTGTATATAGTTCAACATAGTGTCCAGTGAGTACCACTGCTGCATTTGTTCACCCTTTGTCTATTTCTTTTTCACCCAGTCCTGGGGCTTGAACTCAGGGCCTGGGCACTGTCCCTGAGCTTCTTTTGCTCAAGGCTAGCACTCTACCACTTGAGCCACAGCGCCACTTCTGGC
>NW_012279506.1:0-1151 GCF_000151885.1 Dipodomys ordii
AGCGCTCTACCACTGAGCCACCTTCCCAGCCCTGTTAAAACTTTTATCTCCAATAAACTACTCAGAAAAAGCCACAAGTGGCACTGTAACTCAAGTGGCAGAATTTAGCCTTGAGCACAGACTTAGGGACAGCGCCCAGGCCCAACGACAGAACAGTTGCAGGGCTTGCACTCAGGGCCTGGGCATTATTCCTGAGCTTTTTCTTTGTGTCAGTCATGGGGCTTCAACTCAGGGCCTGGGCGCTATCCCTACCTCATTGTGCTCAAGGCTAGCACTCTACCACTTTGACCTACAGCGCCTCTTCCAGTTTGTTCTGAGTTTGGGAAAGGGGCTGGGCCTTTAGATACCTATGTTGATTAGTCATTGGATAAAGGCCACTAAGAGAAGAGGAAGTGACCTTAGACAAGTCCAGGCTCTTCAGCTGAGGCTGTCACTGAAGGGGACTGACAGTTGAGGGCTGTTTCCTGGCAGCCTTCCCAACAGCTGAGGAAGTCTTTCATTCTGAAAGGAGAATCTGGGTGACACATCATAGCAGTTACTGCCAGTGCTTTTCCTGTTTTACTGGTAGTTTATGCAATTTTGTGAAAGATTTGTTTAGGTCTTTGGCCCCTCTTTTTTTTTTTTGTCAGTCATGGGGCTTGTACTCAGAGCTTGGGAACAATGCCTGAGCTCATTTGACACTTTGAGCTACACCTCCACTTTTGGGTTTCTAGTGGTTAATTGGAGATAAGAGTGTCATGGATTTTCCTGTCTGGGCTGGCTTTGAACCTCAGTTCTCAGATCTCAGCTTCCTGTGTAGTTAGGATTACAGGTATGAGCCACCAGCTCCTGACTTCTTTGGCTCATTTTTAAATTGAATAGTTCAATATTTTATTGTTGGTTTATAAGTATTCCTTATATTATCTAGATATGAATCCTTTGTCAGGAATATGTACTATGAATTTATTCCCATACTTTTGTTAGACCATTTATTCATTTGCATAGTGATGTCTCTTGTTGAAAAGAAATGTAGCCGGATATCGATGGCTCACTCTTGTAATCCTAGCTACTCAGGAGGGCTGAGATCTGAGGATCCAGGTTCAAAGCCAGCCCAGGCAAGGAAAGTCCATGAGACTCTTATCTCCAATAAACCACTAGAAAACTGGAAGTGG
>NW_012279507.1:0-3053 GCF_000151885.1 Dipodomys ordii
CTGCACCCAATGTGACACCCATACATATATATGTGTACCATACAGTGTTGGCCAGTAAACAGCAAATGTTTTCTCACTTGCCCACTTTAATGAACTTCTCTTCCCATGGGATCAGATGTTCTCAACTTCAAATCAGTAGTGACACCATCAAGGAACCAACTGAACATTGATGTTTGGCTCCACTCTAGATTTTGAGAGATTTTGTGGTGCTTCCCTGGGTAGAAATCACTGGGTGTTCCTTAAAGGTAGAAGCTTGAATTACCTATTTCAATGTTCTTAGCACATAGTATACTAAGTAGTATAGGAGTGATACTTAATAAATGCTTGCTGAATGACAGGAAAGGAGCAAATAAGGAAAACACAAATTAAAACTGGAATGAGATTCCGTTTTATAACCACTAACTGTACAAAATATAAGAGCTAGACAATACCCAAGGCTGAATTGTCACTCACTGATGATTTAAAGTTCTGGATTGCTAACCCCTGCTATAGGAAAAATGAAGGTACACGCATTCCATGACGCAGCAATCCCACTCTTAAGAAACTCACATGAGCATAAGAAGATGGTAGTGGAAGGCTGTCGCAGTAGTTTGTGATTAAAAAAAAAATGGCGGCTATCTTACTTGTCTATCAACAGGCGACTAGATAAACACGTGTTGTGTTCTTTTTACAGAATTCCTGACAGTGGATTAAAGAAATGAACGAGGAGCTGAGAGTGGGAGCACACACGTGTGATGGCAATATTTTAGAGCTACAGGTGTGGGAATGGTGAGTTTAAGGCCAGCCTGGCACATAGTGAGTTCAATAAAAGCCTAGGCTACAACAGTAAGATCTTACCTCAAACCGAACTAAACCCCAAACCAAAAAGAAATTCACTAAGGCTTTAAAGACCACATGCCAGAATTTCAATAATATAATGTTCAGTGAAAATAGCAAATTACAAATTAATACTTCAACGTGCATTTATAAAATCTGAAAATATGCATATATGAATATGTATACATTACTTACAAATATCTACACAGAAAACCCATGCATGGCTAAGATGAATACCAAGTGAAGGGTAGTGGCTGCCTTGGGTGACAGGTGGAAGAGAGAGATGGGTTATCAGGGAAAGGGAGGGGTGGGGAAAGGGCTTCAACTGAAGAGATTCTGCTATTTCTTAAAAACTATTAAAAGAAATTACAAAATAATTAAGCTTCAATTAAGTTATGTCCATGAGTATTTGTTTTTGTATTTTCATATACTCATTCAAACTTTAAACGGTCATCACTTTTAAAGTTTTTTTTTTTTTCTTTTGCCAATCCTGGGTTTGAACTCAGGGTCTGGGCACTGTGCCTAAGTTTCTTTTTCTCAAGAGTAGCATTCTACCACTGAAGCCACAGCACCACTTCCAGCTTTTTCTGAGTAGTTTATTGGAGATAAGAGTCTCATGGACTTTCCTGCCTGGGTTGGCTTTGAACTATAATCCTCAGGCCTCAGCCTCCTGAGTAGCCAAGATTACAGGCATGAGCCACCAGTGCCCAGCTATTTTTTTAAAATACGTTTTTTTATTGTAAAAATACTGTACAAAAGGGTTACAGTTACATGAGCAAGGTCATGGGTACATTTCCTATCAAGCATTGTTATGCTCAGCTATTTTTTAAAAGAAGTTTTTTAAAGAGCAAGAACATTAATTTTTTCTTGGTGTTGGAATCCAATTCTAGGCCCTGTGTATACTGAGTTCATGATCTTCTGCTGAGCTGCAGCCCCAGCTGGGATATTAATATTCACAGCAGCAGAAAGCCATCAGTATGATTCCATTTATATACAGTAGGAAAATACAGATGATAGATTATATTTATATAAATGCCATTTGTTTATGACATATGCTAGGCATGAAAGCTGTTAGGAAAACCCTAGGGACAGTTAAGATAAAGTTCTGGGTAAGGGCCACTTCTTAGAGATGTATATACAGGGTTTGTAAGATACCAGCACTGTTCTTGTTCTTTAAGATGGGTGATGTTTTAGTGCTCTGTAATGAGTGCAGACATTTTTTATAACACTAGGAGGGTCAAGAAAGGTAAATGGTCTTTAGGAAACCAAAGCCAAACCAAATCAAGTAAGTTGGTATAATGCTGGGAAGGGTGCTCATGCCCTAGATCCTGTGGCCTGGACAGATGTGGAGAAGTACAGTGCTGCCACAGCTGTAGCACATGCACAGGAAAAGGGGAACTCCACCTGAAGCCAGAGCTCTGCAGAGGAGATGGACTTTGAGTTGGTTCTAGAAGGTTCAAAGAAGAATCAGAATTGGAGTCTGGGGTATATTTTCTGAAAATAGAAGAGGCCAATATAGCATTCAATACCATGTAGACGTAACAATTCTTCACTTACTTATTACACATTTTGTGATTATACACTTTCATTGCAGAAAAGCCCAACCCTGCCCTATGTCTTTAGTCTTATATCTCTCCCATGACTCTCCTGAACTTTGTACATATGGAGAGAAAGGGTGAAACAGAGCTGGAAGAAGCAGACGCTGGCCTTAGGGAGCTCACAGGCCAAGCTGTTCTTTCTCCCTGGAGGGCTCTCCTTGGTCTTCTGGGGTTATCTAAGTTCACTTTCATCCAAGGACTAGAATGCATACTTCCAACTTGTGCTCCTAAGCATGGATCACTCAGGACTGAACCTAACATGGACAAAAAGAAAACAGGGGGTAGAGCCCAGGACTAAGGGATCTTCAGCCCAGGAATCCTTCCTTGTTATGAATGCTCCTCTGCCCACCTGGTCCATGCATCATCACTCATTCCCTGGACCAGACTCCATGCTGGAAATGAGGGTTCATACTTGCTAGGCCATGCCAGGAACTCTGCCTCTCCTGTGGGCTTGGCTGTACCTGCTCAAGCATCAGCTCCCAACAGTCCCAATTGTTCACTGCTCGTATACCATCATTCCCCCAGGCCTGGCTCCTTGTTTGAAGTAAAAGCCCAAGCCCCACTTTCTTCCAGGAGGCCTCCTTGCCTCCCATGTAGTGATTTCTCCATCCCATAGGTTAGGTTGCTAACCACCGCAGC
>NW_012279508.1:0-2351 GCF_000151885.1 Dipodomys ordii
GGCGCTGTCCCTCAGCTCTTCAGCTCAAGGCTAGCACTCTACCACTTGAGCCACGGCGCTACTTCCAGCTTTTTTCTTTTTGCTTATGTGGTGCTGAGGAATCGAACCCAAGGCCTCCGGCATGCAAGGCAAGCGCTCTACCACTGAGCCACCTTCCCAGCCCCTTGTTTTTTTTTTTTTAATGAAAAATAAAATAGATCCAACAGAAGAAAACATTTTTACTTTCTTAAGATGCAGACTAGAAAAGGAACTTTATCATCATATTCTTGTGTATCTCTCTCAAATGTGTTGAAAACATTTTTATCTCTTAAAAGTACATGGCTTTGAATAATTTATGACTATAAGTAGTGAGGAACCTGGTTTTATAGCTTTCTGGACAGATGGCTCCATCAGCAGAGCCAAACACTATTTGTATGAAGTTTCAGCTGAATGTCAAAAGGATCCATGCATACTACTAAAATATTAACTAACACCACATCATTCCTAATATATATGGAAGTAATTCTGAATGTGAATTTAACCATTATCAATATAAAGTTCATTTATCAATTCAAACATACATATTGAATATATATAAAGGATCCTTAAAATTATCATATGCAATCTCCTCATTTTAAAAACCCTAGAAAACTTAAACATTACTCATTTAGTTATATACTTAATTAACTTGTTTCCTATGTATTGTAAAGTGCTCTGTTGATAGTTAATGTAATTAAATTTTTTACATATTTCTTTGTGTAGGGAGGTTGGGGAGTTGGAGGGTATACCAGTTTTGGGGCTTGAACTCGGGACTTGGGTGCAGCCCATGAGCTATTGTGTTGAAAGCTATTGTTCACCACCACTTGAGCCACAGCTCCACTTCCAGCTTTTTGGGTGGTTCATTGGAGATGAATCTCAAAGACTTTCCTGCCCATGCTGGCTTTGAACCTCGATATTTAGATATGAGCCTCATGAGAAGTTAGGATTACCTGAGTGAGCCACCGGTGCCCTGCTATTTCTTTTTCAATTCACTCTCTAATATTCTCAGAACTATTTAGCCTATTTATGAAGCTATATAATACATAATCTCAATAGAAAATGTTAGTTGTTCCTTGATATTCAAAATAAATACTGACTTACTATATAATATATTGTAAATATTCTTATGGGTACCTAATATTTTGAAACAAATTAGATGAGATGACATTTTGGAATAAATGAGATGAAAAATTGAATTAGATTACATGAAACTGCCAGTTCTTTTAGAGAATTCATTTCATATTTAGTTTTGCCTTTTGCTATGATAATCCCAGCATATAATTTTGTTTATTCCATTGGACAGTAACCATCCTGTGAAAATTTTTTTTGAAAATGATGTTAGAGCATTTATTAAACATTCAATATACTACCAGCAAGTATGTAACAAAGGTTTTATGGACCCCAGTTTGAACAATGTGTAATGTGAAACCTCAGCAGGTAGATCATAAACTACAGATCAGAGAGACAATTGAAGAGAGGTTGAAGTTCTGGACTGTAAGAATCCTGGTATTCTGACCTACTATATTTACTTTATTCTAGTTTTTATTTACTGGGATTTGAACTCAGGGCCTTGTATTTGCTATGCTGGCACTCTACTTGCTTGAGCTATGGCTCCAGTATTCTTTTCTTTTTTTTTCCTAGTTATTTTTATTTATTTACTTATTTTGGTGTTACTGGGGTTTGAACCTAGAACTTCACATTCAGTTTGGTTACTAAACTGGAGTTCTGCCACTACAGCCACATCTCCAACCCTACATTTTGCTTATTAGTTTAGAGAGTGAACTTTTCTTCAATGTACCATGTTTTCAATCCCAACTTTTTTTTTATTGTTGCTGTTGGTCGTGGGGCTTGAACTCTAGGCCTGAGAGCTGTCCCACAGCAATTCAGCTCAAGTTTAGTGCTCTACCACTTGAGCTACAGCACCACTTCTGGTGGTTAATTGGAGATAAGAGTTTCACGGACTTTCCTGCCCAGGCTGGCTCTGAACCCCGATCCTCAGATCTCAGTCTCCTGAGTAGCTAGGATTACTGGCGTGAGCCACTGGCGTCCGACTCAATCTTAACTTTCTGAGCCACTAGGAATACAGTCATTATCTGCCAGTGCCTGGCTTCTCCTACCCATTTTTAATCACCATGCCAACTACCAACATGTGCAAATAATAGATTTGTTGTAGTGCTGTCCCTTTTCATTTTGACATTCTGAGACTATATTTTTTTTTAATTTAATTTAATTTTATTTGTGAACATACTGTACAGAGGAGTTACAATTACATGGGCAGGATAATGCGTACATTTCTTACCAAGCATTGCAGCCTCCTCCTTTGTTTACCCTTC
>NW_012279509.1:0-2258 GCF_000151885.1 Dipodomys ordii
TGGGCTTGGGCACTGTCCCTCAGCTCTTCAGCTCAAGGCGAGCGCTCTACCACTTGAGCTACAGCGCCACTTCCGTTTTTTCTGGTGGTTTATTGGACATAGGAGTCTCACGGTCTTTCCTGCCCGGACTGGCTTTGAACAGCGATCCTCAGATCTCAGCCTCCAGAGTAGCTAGGATTACAGGCGTGAGCCACCAGCTCCCGGCTTTATCTTTCTTATTTCTAATTTGGATAATCATTATTACTTTTTCTTGCCTGATTTCTCTGGCTACAATGTTCAGTGTGAATACATATCTTTATCTTGTTTCAGATCTATTATAGAAAGCTTTCAATTTTTTTCCATTCAGCTTTGCTGTTAACTTATTACATATACCTATTATTACACTGATGCACTTTCTTTCAATACCTAATTTGCTCAGTATTAGTATGAAAATATATTAATTTCTTTCAAATATATTGTCTGAATTAAAATATGGCATTTTATTTGTCAGTCTTTTGATGTTTTATATCATGAATAAAATCTGGTGATGCTATGAAAATTGGATATTCACTTGCAGAAAATGAATCTAGTCTTTATCTTTCGTGAGTTATGAAAGCAACGGAAGCATATTATTACATTCTGTACATATGCCACATCTTCTTCATCCATTCTTCCACTTAGGGGCATATGAGTTGATTCCATTTCTTAGCTATGGCAAACAATTCTCCAATGAACATGATTGTGTTGGTAACTTTAGTGTGGCTTAGTTTGTAGCCATCTGGGTTAATGCTCAGGAGTGGGCTTGCTGGAACACAGGAAATCTCTATCTTTAGACTTTTGTGGTTGAACAAGTTTACATTCCCACCAACAGTGTAGTAGTGTTCTCTTTTGGCACCATCCCTGCCAACATCTGTTATTATTAATTTTCCTGATAATGGCCATTCTAAGTGAGGTGAAGTGGAATCTCAATGTTTTGATACCTATAACCCCTTTGTACATAGTTTGCAATAAAATTTAAAAAAATAATCATGTGATGCCATCCATAGCTACTTTATATTAAAATGTAATTTTGCAGAATTTTCTGCTGAGAGCACCAAGGGGAAATGCCTGGATCTATAATACTCCAAATTTTAGCCTCCCATGTGATTTAGGCAACAAAGCACCACATCAGCTAACCAGTTGAGATTGGGTCTTGTGAACATTTTCTGCCTGAGCTGCCCTTAGGCAGCCCTTTTAAGTAAGGGCAGCCCTTTTAAGTAAGTAGGATTACAAGCATGAGACCACAATGACTATAACACACAAATAGCTTAATTAACTAAAAAAACTCACTACACACACACACACAAACAAACACACACACATATGGTAGCATAATCACATTTATACTAAGTTTAATGAGAAGCAAAATTCACTTATAATATTGAAACTCAGATGAATGCTACCCTTGATAACTTAAAGGCTTTTGTGATGCTGTGGGGTGGAGAAGCTCCTTTGGTACTAAGAAGTCATCATTTATTTATCTATAGGCTGAATATATATTTAATTTCTGATACTGTATATAGAGGTACATATAATAAATTAATATCATTTAAAACTAAGAAATGTTTTGTTAGCTAAACCCAAAATATATGATTGCACAGTAATTTAATTAATTAATGTGTTTAATTTTTACTTTATGTCACATGGACAAATTGGTAAAAGAATGTTTGGAGGCAGGTAATGTTTAGAGACTGTGAGGTATGAATTAGAAACCACTTTTCATAATTCAGATTTCTGATCTTGTCCACATTTGGGATGTCCAAAGGCTCTTAACATAAAGTGTCACTTGTATTAATATGAGAACAATAATTTATTATTTCTGATATAACATCTCTGAGAATAAACATTGAAACATTTAATATTCGCTTTTTTTGTTCTAATGTGATATGCTGTATTTAACTGATTTTTATTCATTGTGTTAGAAATTTTATGCTCCACTCTAGACAATGGATTTCTTTTAATTTTAATATTTAATTTCCTGAAGAATGAAATTGTATATTTTGTTATAATATCCTGTTAAAAACATCAGTGTAGTGGTGGAGACAGGAGGGCAGGGATGGTAGGGGAAAAACAAAGGAGGAGGCAACAATGCTTGATAAGAAATGTACTCATTACCTTGCTCATTTAATTGTAACCCCTCTGTACAGTATTTTCACAATTAAAAAAAACATCCACTAGTGTGAAATTGAAAATTAAGTCATACATGTGTGTGTGTGTGTGTGTGTGTGTGTGTGTGTGTG
>NW_012279510.1:0-1991 GCF_000151885.1 Dipodomys ordii
TCTACCCAATCCCCCCCCCACCAAAGTTGTAAAGTTCATTTTCGACATACAACTTGTACATCTCATTGTTGCAATGGGTCCACCTGTATCCTTATTTAAATGACTTGTTTTTCCCCTTCCCCTCCACAAATTATACCGACATCAAATACAGTGAAAGCAGGGCCATCATCTTCTGTTTATATGGGTACTTGGGCTTGAACTTGGGTCCTAGACTCTTTATCTTGCATTTTTTCTCAAGGCTGGTACTATAATACTATATATACAAATGTGTCACCAGCACCTGGTGGTAAAGTCCTCTTTAATTACCATTGGTCAGTTCCCTGTCATACTCCCCTATCATAATATAAAATAACTCCTAACATTATATTTTTCTTTATACGTAGTGTGAAGTGTCTGCCCTGAGAAGGGCCCTAGAGAGTTAGATCTGACAGGAACAACATCGAGGGGATGCTTAGGCCGTACCTCTGGGTTTGATGGCAGAGCTCTCTGCTACACTGTTGAGAAAGGGACTTGAGGCACCCAGGCCAGGCAAGGCCTTCAGAGTAATCCCACTGCCACCGGTATTGTATTGTGATAAAAATCCCGCCTGAAGCAAGGGCCTAGAGAGCCAAGTGGCCTCTGCACTTGACCGCTACAGCACTCCTGCTGTAGACTGCACGGGCTGCACTATGCTATCGATTTTTCTTATCACACCTGAGCAACTTCAGATTAAAAAAGAAATGACGACTTGTCAACTCAGGTCAGTTCCCAAGGGCCAGAGAGCTACCAGGAGAAGCAGAAAAGAATATTTTACTTTTTGTAGGCGCAAGGCTAATACACAATATTTAATTGTGTAGATTGCTAAATAACGACAATGAAATCCATCCTGTGAAAAGTGTCTCATGTGAAATTTAGGCCAGAATGTGGGAACGAATGAGATTGTGACACTTGAAATTAGAATATCCATGTTGAGCTTATGGCTGTGGATTCATCTTCAAATTAGTATACTTTTGAAATCTCTGGGTATTAGACCTACTCAATGTAGGGTTTATTTCTAGTTTAACTAGATTCATTTTTTTTTTTAGTTCTTTGTCATTTACAACTAATTGATATCTTAAATTACTAAAGGAAATTAGATGTAATAAAACTACTACTTTAAAAAAAACTTGGGAATCAAAATTACCAAATAAGAATAATATGTAATATTTAATCTTGTTCTGCTTGTTGATAAAACTACCAAATACAATAAGAAGTTGCTGAAGCCAAAGCATTGGAAAATACCATAAAATGAAAAGCCAGTGTCTTACCAATGTTGTTCTAACAAAGTGTAGCCACTTGTTCAATAACATATTATTGAAAGACAACTTTGCGTTACCAGTATTTTAGGTTTATTTGTGCTAATACTAAGGCTTGCACCCAGAACTGTCCCTTAGCTTTATAGCTCAAGGCTGGCACTCCACCACGTGAGCCACAGCTTCTCTTCTGGTATTCTGTTGGTTCATTAAAGGTTAAGAATCTCATAGACTTT
This sequence comes from Dipodomys ordii, assembly GCF_000151885.1. Lineage (NCBI taxonomy): Eukaryota > Metazoa > Chordata > Mammalia > Rodentia > Heteromyidae > Dipodomys > Dipodomys ordii. The sequence goes on from NW_012279510.1 coordinate 1,508, forward strand.
CCTGTCAGGTCTGATTTATAACTAGGATGGCTCAGATCTGAGTAACTAGGATTATAGACATGAGCCAACTATGCAAATAGTTCAATGTAGTTTAAAATAAACGTTGGGGGAATTCCGATTCTATATTAAACCAGGAAAACATCCTGGTCTCCTTGGCTTACTGGATGATTTTTTGAAAGTAAAACTCTCTGATATCTAAGCGAGGAAGTGAGGCTTTACCCAGGAACAAATAAATAGAAGCCATGTATACCCTACCTCCTCACCATATTTAAGACTGGGCCCTCATCACTGTGGCTTTTCCAAGTCTTTCACAAGATTTGCCTCTTTGTTTTCAAACATTTCTGTGAAGCTTTGGTTTCATTTTTCCGGCTTAGGATTCTGGGTGAAAAGAATCAGAGTACATATGATGCTGGTATCTCTCTCCCTCTTCCCCTCTCCCTCTCTCTCCTCTCTCTCTCTTCTCTCTCTCTCCTCTCCCTCCTCT
>NW_012279511.1:0-1528 GCF_000151885.1 Dipodomys ordii
CCTCAGCTCTTCAGCTCAAGGCAAGCGCTCTACCACTTGAGCTACAGCGCCACTTCCGGTTTTCTGGTGGTTTATTGGAGATAGGAGTCTCAAGGTCTCTCCTGCCCGGGCTGGCTTTGAACCGCGAGCCTCAGATCTCAGCCTCCTGAGTAGCTAGGATTACAGGCGTGAGCCACCAGCGCCTGGCTTAAGAAATATCTTATAAATATTTTAAAAACAATAGCAAGCAAGAAAAAACATTTAAGTCCTTTCTTTGATAAGTCCCTGCCTGGTTTTGGGATAAGGGTTATGATGGCTTCTTAGAATGAGTTTGGTAGTGAACTTTCAATTTCATTGAAGAGTTGGAGGAGTATTGGTGTGAGCTCTGCTTTGAAGGCCTTGTAGAATTCCAGTTTAAATATATCTGGTCCTGGGCTTTTCTTAGCTGGGAGGTCTCTTATTGCTGTTTCTATTTCAATGCTTGATATGGGCCTATGAAGATGGTTTAACTCATCTTGGTTTAGTTTTGGCATGTCGATATTTGCTAGGAAAAGGTCCATTTCTGCCAAGTTCTCAAACTTATTAGCATAAAGGTCTGAGAAGTATTCCCTTATATTGTTCTTGGTTGTTTCTGTGACAATGTTTCCATTCTCATTTGAGTTTATTTATTTGGGTATGTTCTCTTCTTTTTCTGATAAGATTTGCCAAGGGTCTGTCAATTTTGTTAATTTTTTTTAAGAACCAACTCTTTGTTTTGTTGATTCTTTCTATGGCTTTTTTGGATTCTAATTTGTTTAATTCTGATTTAATTTTAATTATTTCTTTCTGTCTACTGGATTGGGGTTTATCTTGCTGCTCTTTTCCAAGGAGTTCAGATGTCTCATTAAATTGTTGGTTTTAGAACTCTCTAATTCGTTGATGTAGGAATCCAGAACTATAAACTTGCCTCTGAGTACCATCTTTGCTGTGTCCCAGAGGAGCTGGTAATTTGTGTGTTCATTTTTGTTGAATACCATGAACATTTGAATTTCCTTTCTAATCTCTTCCATGACCCACTGGTGATTCAACAATGTGTTGTTCAGTCTCCATGTGTTACAGGATTTTCTTTAGTGGCTTTTGGTGTTTAGTTCTAATTTTATTCCCTTGTGGTCTGAGAGAATGCAAGTTATAGCTTCAAAGTTTCTGAATTTGGACAAGTTTGTTTTATGACCTAAAATGTGGTCTATTTTGGAAAATGTTCTGTGTGCTGCTGAGAAAAACATGTATTCTGATGCTGCTGGTTGAAATATTCGGTAGATGTCTGTCAAATCTAGTTGATCTATGCAGTTGTTTAGATCCATGGTTTCTCTGTTGAGTTTTTGCCAAGTTGTTCTATCTAGTGGGGAAAGTGGTGTGTTAAAGTCTCCAACAATTAATATCTTTGTAAGTACATTTCTTTTTTTTTTTTTTTTGGGTCCGGTTGTGAGGCCTGAATTCTGGGCCTGAGTGCTGTCCCTCAGCTCTTCAGCTCAAGGCTAGCACTCTACCACTTGAGCCACAGCGCCACTTC
>NW_012279512.1:0-1930 GCF_000151885.1 Dipodomys ordii
CAGCTCAAGGCTAGCGCTCTACCACTTGAGCCACAGCACCACTTCCGGCTTTTTTTCTTTTTGCTTATGTGGTGCTGAGGAATTGAACCCAGGGCCTCGAGCATGCAAGGCAAGTGCTCTACCACTGAGCCACCTTCCCAGCCCCATGAATACATTTCTTTTTAGACAATGTAACCCATTCCCTCCCTTGTGCTTGTGATTTTTTTTTTAATGTTTTCATTTTAGCTCTTCTTTAAGAATTTTGTTTAATGAACTACCCCTTACACAGACATGTCTAGGCAGGCACTGTGGACAGCATCTAACTTTGAGAATTGTCACTGCTTTTTCTGAAGATACGAACTCGCTCAGCAGCTGCAGCAGCAGCAGCAGGCTGCCTCAGGGGATGACAGCACTGTGGACCAGCAGGGTCTCCAGGTGTCTGCACCCATGCCAGTGGAGATGGAGAGCACCGAGCTGCAGCCGGCAGCCGAGCCAGTCACCGCCGACCCCGAGGCCATGCTGGACCTGGGCCCTCAACACGTGGTGGGCACAGAAGATGGAGGCCTCCCGCAGCCGCTGGCAGACCAGCCTTTGGAGGCTGATGAAGGTAGACTTAGAAGTGATGCTGTAGTCAGTCCACACCCCTCATACTTACCACATTCATGTTGGGATCTCCCAGCTTTTTGGGGGTCTCTGTGTGTCTGTGTTTGTGTGTGTGTGTGTGTGTGATAGAACAACATGCATGACATTCGAGAGCTGTCATCCGTATCAGCTCCATCTCTCTGATTCTCACCTCAGATGGGTTTGCAGCCCCCCAGGACCCTCTCCCAGGACACATGGACCAGTTTGAAGAGCAGACTCCTCCACAACAGCCCTTTGAGTCAGCAGGGCTACCACAAGGTCAGCGAAAGCTCACTGACACTTGCAGACAGGCTGCCCTGTGCTGGGTTTGCTTTGATAACTATTGGAGGTGTTTTTCTGAAACACTTCTAAAATTTATGGTTTCTTTTTTTTTCTTTTTTTTTTTGGGGGGGGGGTCCGGTCGTGGGCCTGAACTCTGGGCCTGGCCGCTGTCCCTCAGCTCTTCAGCTCAAGGCTAGTGCTCTACCACTTGAGCCACAGCACCACATCTGGCTTTTTTTTTCTGCTTATGTGATGCTGAGGAATCAAACCCAGGGCCTCAAGCATGCAAGGCAAGCGCTCTACCACTGAGCAACCTTCCCAGCCCCTAAAATTTATGGTTTCACACCCAATAATTTTGTCATGAATTTTGTAAATTTTTATTGCACATACTACTGTGTGGTCCTCTCAGATCTCCTGAATGTGACTTAGTCACTTAGAGTGCCACACAGACCTCTCCTAGTTCTCACTCAGTAGAAATGTCTCTAGATACTTTTTATTTAACATATTGTGGAGCTCCTTTTGTGCTCTGCTTCAGGCTTCCCAGTGACTGACACATACAATCAACAGACTCCGTTTCCACCTGTGCAACAACTGCAGGATTCCAGCACACTCGAGTCCCAGGCCCTGTCTACAACTTTCCACCAGCAGAACCTATTGCAGGTTTCCAGCTCGGACACCATCAATGTGGTGCGTGTTTGCTGAAGGGGTGCATGCCTCTCGCTGCTCAGCAGGGGCCCTCCGTCCTCTGCTGTAACCTTTTCCTTTGCTTGCTGAGAGGACCTGTCTGTTCTCATGCCGTTCAGGTTAGCACGTGCGGAGACCTTGCTTTACAGCACACAGGGCTGCCTTCATCCCCTCCTCTCCCCTCTCCTTCCTTCCCTCCTCTCCCCTCTCCCCCTCTCCTCTCCTCTCTCCTCCCTTCCTCTCCTGTCCTCTCCTCTCCTGTCCCATTCTCTCCTCTCCCCTCCTCCCCTCTCCTCTCCTCTCCTCTCCTCTCTCCTCCCTTCCTCTCCTCTCCTCTCCTCTCCTGTCCCATTCTCTCCTCTCC
>NW_012279513.1:0-2280 GCF_000151885.1 Dipodomys ordii
ATACTGTACAGAGGGGTTACAATTACATGGGCAAGATAATGAGTACATTTCTTATCAAGCATTGTAGCCTCCTCCTTTGTTTCCCCTTCCCCATCCTCTCCCCGACCCCCCACCCCAACATTTCTTCCAGGTAAGAATACATCCTGCCATAAAACAGAACCTTAGTCGGTCGTGGGGCTTGAACTCTTGGCCTGGGCTCTGTCCCTCAGCTCTTCAGCTCAAGGCGAGTACTCTACCACTTGAACTACAGCGCCACTTCCAGTTTTCTAGTGGTTTACTGGAGATAGGAGTCTCATGGTCTTTGCTGCCTGGGCTGGCTTTGAACTGCAATCCTCAGATCTCAGCCTCCTGAGTAGCTAGGATGACAGGCTTGAGCCACCAGCACCCGGCCGTGGGGGGAAACATTTTTCTAAGGAAGGCATACATCCTTCACGAAGTAATGCATCCTGTCATCTCTCTTTGAAGCAAAGATGGCCCTGTTTCTTTCTTTTTTCTTTTTGCCAGTCCTGGGGCCCTAACTCATGGCCTGGGCACTGTCCCTGAGCCTCGTTGAATGTTCAAGGCTAGCACTCTACCACTTGAGCCACAGCATTACTTCTGGCTTTTGTTTATGTGGTACTCAGGAATCGAACCCAAGGCTTCATGCACGCTAGGCAAGCATTCTACAACTAAGCCACATTCCTAGCCCTACTTCTATGTTTCTAAATACCATATTTCTGAGTTGCCTTCACCAGGCCTCAGTTTCTTTAAGTTATCCTATTTCATTTTCCTCTAAATGACTTTGGTCCCTGAATCTTAAGGGAAGTAGATAAAGGAATATCTCCTGTATTTGCCATAAGCTGACCATACTTCATTTCCCCCTCATCTCTCTGGATTTAAAGAGGTGAGGGAAAAGGGAAGGGTGTGAAACCACTGTATGATCATGGATGAAAACAATCATCCCAGGAGACCATGCAGAGACAGGGCACAGGCACAGGCATGTATAGCAAAGGAGTTTTATTGTCAGCAGGGACTAACAAGGCCAGTTCTCTCACTGGAGAAGGAGATGGGCGTTGGTAGGATTCCCTCCAGCTCAGGTCCTCATGCCCTCCCTCAAAACCAGTTCATCTGGCCAGGTCTAACTGCAACTGGCCTTCAAGCCGGGTCATTCCTCCCACTTCACTCCCCAGAGTTTTACTCCTGGCCCCAAGCTGCATTCCAGAATGCTTCCTAACTGTTACAATCAGAAAACCCCGCCCCAGCTATGTGCTGGCTTCAGCATTCAGCTGCACACCCATGCAGAGGACTTTCCTTACCTCCCTCCCCTGGCCCAGACTATATATTTGACCCTGAACAAAAGACTGTCACCATTTCTCCTTCTCCAGTGGGGAGGGTGGCAATAAACTGCTTTTTCTGTATGTGGTGGGTGCTTTCAGGCATGCCTAAATCCTGCAGGTAGGGACGGGCACTTGGCTGATAGGTTACTAAGCCTGTCAGTCGGTGCTTGGGACTGGGAGTTTCCTGTGACTCTGCCCCCTGACCTCACTCTATCTGGGTCCAGACCAGCTCAGGCACCATTACACCATGCCACTGTCTCTATGCTCTTCTCTGGTCACCATCGTGTTCCACTTCAGCTCTCCATTGGAGCTGAATTCGTTTGTTGATGGTGTTTTTGTTCCTTCTTTCCTCTCTGGCCTTCATGGCTGTTTCCTAAAAGGGTTAATTGCATTTGCTGGCTGCTGGTACTTGAGACAGGAGCCCACTATGCTACGGCTGGCCCTTTAATAAAGACTCCCAATTAGACCTCAACTTTTTCCTCACTGTACAACACATGTCTACTTGGAGCACCCCAGCCCAGCTGTCCCCCAATAAAGCCTTGAGCCCATTTCTTACAGAAAGCCTCTCATTTCTTACAGAAAGCGCAGGGAGAGGAGACTGGGTATGTGAGTGTGCTTGAAGTGTGGGGAGAGGTGAGGGTGTGTGTGTGTGAAGGCGTGGAGAGATGTCTGAGTATGTCAGTGTGCATGTGCATGTGGTGGAGGTGCACGTGGCAATGGAGGTGTGTGAGGGAGATGCACACGGAGATGGAGGTGTGTGGTGGTGGGGGTGCATGCGGCCATGGGCGATGGAGGTGTGTGGTGATGGGGGTGCACGGGGTGATGGAGGTGTTGTGACGGCAGAGCTGCATGTGGCAATGGAGGCGCAGATGGAGGAGCCTGGGAAGGAGATCAGACAAGAGTTGTGGAGGGTGAGCACACCACAGGGGGAGGAGGTGTGCACACCGCGGGGGGGGTGGAGGGT
>NW_012279514.1:0-1685 GCF_000151885.1 Dipodomys ordii
AGGAGGAGGAGGAAGAAGAAGAAGAAGAAGAAGAAGAAGAAGAAGAAGAAGAAGAAGAAGAAGAAGAAGAAGAAGAAGAAGAAGAAGAAGAAGAAGAAAGAGAGAGAGAGAGAGAGAGAGACCAGCTGTAGGGGTCACTGGTAGAGGGGCCATGTTCAGAGGTTGGAGAATCATTAGACAATAGTGAGTGGCAAAGGCACTTTGTGGGCCGTAATGGTGTGCTGACATCACCCCGGCACCACTCCTCCCTGGAGGCAGCAGAGAGAGCCTCACAAAGTTCCCAGTGCTCCTGTTTCAGTCCTCAGGCATCTGGGAGGTTCTAGTTTCTCTCTGCTTAGGCTTGCTCAGTCCTTCCATGAGTCTCTGTAGGCGGGAGTCAAATGACCCTCTGTCTGTGTTGTTCTCCTTTCAGTAAGTTCCCACTGTCCTCAGGAAACAAGAATTGTTGTCTTTCCTGCCCCCCCTCTCTTTTGTTGGTCCTGGGGCTTGAACTCTGGGCCTGGGTGCTGTCCCTGAGCTCTTCAGCTCAAGGCAAGTGCTTTACCACTTGAGCCACAGTGCCACTTCCAGTTTTCTGGTGGCTAATTGGAGATAATAGGCTCATGGACTTTCCTGCCCAGGCTAGCTTTGAACCACCACTATCCTCAGATCTCAGTCTCCTGGGCAGCTAGGATTACAGGTGTGAGCCACTGGGACCTGGCGTCTCCTGGCATCTCTTGAGGTACAGGCCACCCTCCTCTGATATGGCTTCTGGCTGTTGCCCAGCCTTTCCTTTCTGTGTCTGTTGTATTGCCTAGTGCTCATCTCATAGGTGAGCGTGGTACTCCGAGGGGATTCTCCAAGACCTTTTTCCTAGAATCAACTCCCAGTCCCTTTTTGTGGACTGAGACTCCTGCCATCTTCCTTGCAAATATCCTAGATGTTCTGCTGTGTCCTTAGGAATGAGTTTTAGATGAATGTCATTTCTTCCATCCTGTCACTACTAATTCATATGACCTTCTGCAAGAAGGTCTCAGATATTTTGTAACAGTATCACAAAATGGATCAAGACATGTGTATGGGGGTGTCCTCAAAAATCTGCCTAGTGACTGAATGAAAGCAGCAAGGCCTTTTGGTTGTGAAATGGGTGCTAGTTTTCTTCCTTTGAAGTCAAGAAATTAAAAGAAAGTTCTTCTCTGGCACCAGTGACTAATACTTGTAATTTTAGCTACTTAAAAGACTGAGATCTGAAGATTGTGGTTTGTAGTCAGCCCAGGCAATAAAGTCCATGAGACTCTTAACTTTACAATTAGCTACCAAAAAGCTGGAAGTGCAGCTGTGGCACAAATAGCAGAGCTTTTGCCTTGAGCAAAATAGCTCAGAGACAGCACCCAGGCTTTGAGTTCATGCCTGGGATTGGGCACAAACACTTTAAATTACAGGCTCATGCCTATAATCCTAGCTACTCAGAAGGCTGAGATCCAGAAGATCAAGACTTGAATTTGGCCTCAGCTAAAATAACCAGTGAAAAGCTGGGCTTGCACCAGCTGAGTAAGCAGTGAGAGTGTAATATAGGCCCTGAGTTAAAACCACAGTACCAGCACCAGAAGAAGGAAGAGGACTAAGAGATAAAGGAGGAGGAGGAGAACAAGGAACAGGAGAAGGGAAAAGAGGAGTAGGAGGAGGGGAAGAAGAAGAAGAGGAGG
>NW_012279515.1:0-1205 GCF_000151885.1 Dipodomys ordii
AGAAGTGGCACTGTGGCTCAAGTGGTAGAGCGCTAGCCTTGAGCTGAAGAGCTGAGGGACAGCGCCCAGGCCCAGAGTTCAGGCCCCACAACTGGACCCTCCCACCCCCCCAAAAAAAGTATCTTTCTCTTCTTCCTCCTTTTCTCCTCGTGTTGATATAGTAAATCACTGATTTGTTGCTGTTGAATCTATTTTCTGAATAAATCCTAATTGATCATCCTATATTCTTAAGTATTGGTGGATTCTATTTGTTTACCTTTTATTAGGAAGGTTTACATCTGTGAGTATGAAAGTTATGGTTCTGAAGTTTTGGTTCGTTCTGATGACTGGTTTTGAATCAGGATAACATTGACCTCATAGAATGTATTATGAAGTTTTTTCCTCTGATTTTCTGGAAGAGTTTGTGTAAATTTGGTGTTGTTTCTTTAAGTGTTTGGTAGAATTCTCTAGTGATGCCATATGGATCTGCAGGTTTTTTTGTAGAAAAGTTCTCAATCATAAATTCACAAATCCACTTTCTTTTTTTTTTGAAAAATTTCTTTTTGTTATAAAGGTGATATACAGAGGGGTTGCAGTTACATAAGTCAGATAATGAGTACATTCCTTTTTTGGACAATGTCACCCCTTCCCTTGCTCTCTCACAGTCCCCTGTCCCCACCAATTTCTTTAATAGATAGAGGACTGTGCATTTATTTATTCTAGTATGTCTTTCAAAGAGTTTGTTCCCTTAATCTAATCACATTCATTGGCCAAAGTTGCTCATAATATTTATTATTTTATTAGAATCTTTAGAATATGGAGTGATATCCCATCTCTGATACCAATATCATTAATTTGAATCCTGTCTTCTGTTTCGTTTTTCTTGTTCAGTCTGACCAATTTAATGATATTTTAAAAGAACCACCTTTCACTTACTTTTATTTTTCTCTTCATTGTCATAGATTTCTACTCTTTTATACTTGGCTTTTTGCTCCCAGCTGACACGCTACCATTTGAACCATGTGTCCAATCCAAATAATTTGGTTTCCTTTTCTAGTATTTTACCAGTTATATTTAAAGATAGGCTGTTGTGCTGCTGCTCCTGCTAACTGCTGCTGCTTTTTTTTTTTTTTTTTTGGTCCGGTCATGGGGCTTGAGCTCTGGGCCTGGGCGCTGTCCCTCAGCTCTTCAGCTCAAGGCTAGCGCTCTACCTCTTGAGCCACAAC
>NW_012279516.1:0-1067 GCF_000151885.1 Dipodomys ordii
AATAAAAAAAAAAAAAAAAAGCCTTAAATGAATTCTATTGAGAAGGTAAATGACTGATGGAAACTTTAACATTTTTGAGTTTGACAGACACTTATTTGAATGAAACACTTCTGTTATAAACAGACAAAAAAAATCTAACTAGGCAAGACAGTGCATGCCTGTAAGCTCAGCAGTAAGGCTAGATAAATGAATATAAAAGGAGAAATCCGGTATTAATGGAATGATAATACTAAAAAAGAAAGCCACCATTTCTTCCCTGGTAAGGTTTAGCTTTAGAACGGGCACATGTTGCCATGGCCTTGTCACTGGACAGAGGTGAGGTTTAGTGACGCTCCCCTTTAAATATAGGAACTCTTCACTTAGGGTCCTTGACTTCCATCGCAGAATAAGAATTTCTGGACAAGTCACAATGGTAAGAAAACTTGGCAGAGCTTTATTAAGTAAACAAGCAAGGAAACAGACAAAAAAACCCAAAAAACAGACAAACAGATGGTCAGGGGCACACCCCAGTGGAGTGTGGGTGCTCTCATAGGGACACAAAGACACAGACACAGACACAGACACAGACAAGGAGACACCTAGAGAGACACACAGCTCCTTGGGCTCTTGGATATTTATAAGGTAAAGGTAAAGGGTCTGGCTTTAAGTTATGCAAAGCTAGGCGCTTTGTCTTCACTTTAACTACACTTGGTGTTATTCTCTGAGTTTCCAGATAAGAATACATCCTGCCATAAAACAGATCCTTATCCTTGGAACAAAGAGACACCCTGCTATCTGCATTTTGGGGCAGCTTGTCAGGCAGTTGTGCATTCTTGGGTGAGAAATGCATCCCTCAGGAAAGAATGGATTCAGTTGCCTCTCTTTGAAGCAATGATAGCATTTCTAAGTTTCTAGATACCATATTTCTGAGTTACCTACCCCAGGCCTTAAGTTATCCTGCTTCAGCTTCATATTTGTGCATTTAAATCTACTGTTTAGGGGCTGGGAAGGTGGCTCAGTGGTAGAGCACTTGCCTTGCATGCATGAGGCCCTGGGTTCGATTCCTCAGCACCACATAAGCAAAAAGA
>NW_012279517.1:0-2049 GCF_000151885.1 Dipodomys ordii
TTAAACTCAGGGCCTGGGCTATGTCCTTTAGTGTTTTCCACTCATGGCTGGTACCTTACCACTTGAGCCACAACTTTGCTTCCTAAATGTTTTCATGTAAGTGGAAACATGTACAAGAATGTTTCTTATAGCTGGGCACAGGTGGCTTACACATATAATATCAGCTACTCATAGGCAGAGATGTAAGGATCATGGTTCAAAGCCACCCAGACTGGCGAGTCCATAAAACTCTTATCTCCAATTAATCACAAAAAAAATCTGGAAGTAGAGTTTGTGGCTCAAGTGGTACCGTGGCAGCCTTGAGCAAAAAAGCTTAGAGACAGCACCCAGGCCTTGATTTCAAGCCCCAGGACTGGCTTAGAAGTACAAGTGTGAATCAAGTGGTAAAGTACCAGCCTTGAGTGAAAAGGCAAGCAGGAGTATGAGGACCTGAGTTCAAACCCCAGTACTAGCACAAAAATAAAGTAAAACAAGATTTAAAAGTCGTGATAAGCTGGGAAGGTGGCTTAGTGGTAGAGTGCTTGCCTAGCATGCATGAAGCCCTGGGTTCAATTCCTCAGTACCACATAAGCAGAAAAAGCAGGAAGTGGAAGAGTGCTAGCCTTGAGCACCTGGAGCACAGAGATGCTCAGAGACAGAGCCAAGGCCCTGAGTTCAAGCCCCAGGACCAGCAAAAAATAATCGTGGTATTCCAGGCACTCTGGTATACATTTGTAATCCTAGCTATTCTACTGTGGAGAAATACATGGAGTTCAAGCCCAGTTTGGGCAACACGGTGAGATCCTACATTTTTATTCAAGGATAGATTATTGACTTAAAAGTGAAGATTGGAAGACTTTCACCCCATTTACATAAAAGTTTTTATATCAGCCATAGGGCTGGAACTCAGGGCCAGGGTATTGAGGGGAGGGGGTAGTTCAAGGCTAGTACTCTACCACTTTGAGCCACATGTCACTTCTGCTTTTCTGGTAGTTAATTGGAGATAAGAGTCTCATGGACTTTCAGGCCCAGGCTGGCTTTGAACTGCTATCCTCAGATCTCAGCCTTCTGAGTAGCTATGGGATTACAGGCATGAACCACCAGCACCTGGCATAAGGGTTTTTTCTGTGTGTGCCAGCACTGGGGTCATAGCTCAGTATTCAGGGTCTCCTGCTCTCACTTGGCTTCTTGCTCATAGCAGGCACCCTACCACTTGAACCACACCTCTAGTCAAACATTTTGCTAGTTAATTAGATATGGAGTCTCTTGGAAATTTTTTTCAGACCTGTATCCCCAATCTCAACCTCTTGAACTTAGCTAGAATTACAGATGTGAGCTATTAGTGCCTAACTATGTTAGATATTTTTTGTTCCCAGGAAAATTGGGCTGATTTCTGACCACAGACAGAGTGAGTAGGTACTATCACTGATCAGAATTCATTGATCTCTCTCTGCCAAGATGGATGATGATAACCTTCAGGTTTGTACCATCTTAAGCCAGATCATATTCTGATTTTTCTATGGGCTTCTGTCTCCCAGTAGTGTAAAGATAGAGATAAAGATAGAATTCCACTATACTTTCCTTAACCTTCTAAACACCAAGTTTGTCAGTTGTCTTCTTAGGATGAATGAAGAGTATAGCTGATTCTCAATTATTTGTAGTTATACTATTTTCAGAAGTTTCAGCCCATGGTTTAATGATTCCATTCTGTGTGTGTGTGTTTGCATGTGCGTGTGCATGTGTGTGCATGCATGCATGCACATGTGCATGCACACGTGCGCTCACTAACATTGAGGCTTGAACTCAGCCTGGGCATTTCTGGGCATTGTTCCTTAGCTTATTTGCTCAAGCTAGTGCTCTACCACTTGAGCCACAGCGCCACTTCCGGCTTTTTTCTTTCTCTTTTTTTTTGGGGGGGGGTCCAGTCATGGGGCCTGAACTCTGGGCTTGGGTGCTATCCCTCAGCTCTTTAGCTCAAGGCTAGCGCTCTACCACTTGAGCCACAGCACCACTTCTGGCTTTTTTCTTTTTGCTTATGTGGTGCTGAGGAATCGAACCCAGGGCCTCATG
>NW_012279518.1:0-1297 GCF_000151885.1 Dipodomys ordii
AAGAAACATAGGTCCCATGGTTTCCCTTATTTGCAATAACTAGTATATGTCTGAGACAAGCAGAAAAGGTCAGATAAGTTGATGTTAGGGGAATAAACCCCAAGATAAGTATTCAAATGTTCTTTTGTTTATTTTTCCTTTTGTGCAATTGTTTCTAGCATATTTATCAGATGATTTCTTTGTTGCTTGCTATGTCCCTCCCCCACGGTATAACCCTCGCTTTCACTGTATTTGATGTTGGTATAATTTGTGAAGAGGAAGGGAAAACACAAATTGTTTAACTAGGGATACAGGTGGACTCATTGCAACAATGAGATGTACAAGTCGTTATGTCAAAAAACGAACTTTACAACTTTGGTGGGGGTGGGAGTGGGGGGAGGAGGGGAGTATGAGAAGGGATGGGAAGGGGAAACAAAGAGGAGGCAACAATGCTTGATAAGAAATGTGCTCGTTATCTTGCCCATGTAATTGTAACTCCTCTGTATAGTATTCTCACAATTAAGAGCTGAAGGACAGTGCTCAGGTCCAGAGTTCAGGACCCACGACCGGACCCCAAAAAAAAAAGACTCTAAAAAAAAACTTTAATAGTATCCTCATTTCACAGATGAAGGAACCAAGTAATGACAAGTTTTACTACATTATCCAAAATCACATAGTTAGTACATGATAAAGCCAATATTGAAATCTTGGTAGTCATTGATTCCAGAGCCATCTGGCTCTTGTTTGTATGGGACTACTTATATTTAAAAATCTGAACTCTTGGTATGTCTTCTTACATACACTCAGATGAAAGCTAAGGATAATATTCCAGATGGTAACTTCTTCTTCTAATCTACCTGTCGTTTAAATGTGATGGGTCTTCTTTCTTCTTTGATGTTAAGATTCTACAATATTGGTCTAAGGAAAACCATTATGATAAAAATATTTAAAATGTAGATTTTATACAACAGAGTTGGCTGGTGATTGCTACACTAAGACAACATGAAACTGTGAATCTCATTGCAGGACATTAAGAGGCATATCTGGGCCATCAACATCAAAATGTGCCTGAAAGTATTTCCATTTTCCAGAGAAGAATGAAGAAGCTGTAATAAGAGATGATGGTGGTTGATGGGTATAAAAATCCATTGCAACAATGAGATGTACAAGATGTTATGTCAAAAATGAGCTTTACAACTTTGGCAGGAGGAGGGGGGAAGGAGGGGGAGAGATGGGAAAGGATGGGAAGGGGAAACAAAGGAGGAGGCAACAATGCTTGATAAGAAATGTACTCATTACCTTGCCCATGTAATTGTAA
>NW_012279519.1:0-1519 GCF_000151885.1 Dipodomys ordii
CACCACATAAGCAAAAAGAAAAAAGCCGGAAGTGGCGCTGTGGCTCAAGTGGTAGAGCACTAGCCTTGAGCTGAAGAGCTGAGGGACAGTGCTCAAGCCCAGAGTTCAGGCCCCATGACCGGACCCAAAAAAAAATAAAAAAAAAAATCAATGACTTTTGTTTCTTTGGGCCTGGCTTACTTCACTTAATATAGTTTTTTCCAAGTCTTTCCATTTCTTAACAAATGGAGCAATGTCATTCTTACAAGCAGAAATGGTCAAATAAGTTGATGTTAGACGAAATGAACCCTAAGCTAAGGACTCAAATGTTTTTTTTCTTTCTTGCTATTGTTTCTAACATATTTATAAGACATTTCTTTGTTGCTTTGTATGTATAACCCTGTTTTCACTGTATTTGATGTTGGTATAATTTGTGGAGGGAAAGGGAAAAATAAATTGTTTAAACAGGGATACAGGTGGACCCATTGCAACAATGAGATGTACAAGATGCTATGTCGAAAAATGAACTTTGGCGCAGGGCGGGGGAGGGGGGAAATGGTGGGGAAATGGGAAGGGATGGGAAGGGAAAAACAAAGGAGGAGGCAACATGCTTGATAAGAAATATGCTCATTACCTTGCCCATGTAATTGTAACCCCTCTGTACAGTATTTTCACACACACACACACACACACACACACACACACAAAGCAATGGCTTTTCTGTATGCCAACAATGAGAAGAGGGTGGCTGAAATCAAGAAAGCAACTCCATTCTTAATAGCCCCACAAAAAAAATAAAATACCTAGGAATTAACTTAACCAAAGAAGTGAAGGACCTCTATGATGAAAACTTTAAAAACCTGAAAAAGGAAATCAAAACAGAATTTAAACAACTGCCCAAATAATAAGTGGGCTAAAGACTTACAGAGAAACTTCTCTGAAGAAGAGATAAGAATGGCCAGTAGACACATGAAATAATGCTCAACCTCCCTAGCCATAAAAGAAATGCAAATCAAAACAATATTGAGATAACACCTCACACCAGTTAGAATTGCTATAATCAAGAACTCTAATAACAACAGATGCTAGAGAGGATGTGGTCAGAAGGGAACCCTACTGTATTGTTGGTGGGAGTGTAAACTTGTTCAACCACTTTGGAAAGTAGTATGGGGGTTCCTCAAAAGACTCTCCATAGAGCTCCCCTATGACTCAGCAATCCCACTTTTGGGCATTTACCTGACTGATAACAAAGAAGATCATACTATAGCTACCAGCACAGCTATGTTTACTGCAGCATTATTTACGATAGCTAAGATATGGAACCAACCCAGATGCCCTTAGGTAGATGAATGGATCAAGGAAATGTGGTATATATACACAATGGAATTCTATGCCTCCATCAGAAAGAATGACATTGCCCTATGAAATGGAAAGACTTGGAGAAGATTATATTAAGTGAAGTAAGCCAGGCCCAAAGAAACATAGGTCCCATGGTTTCCCTTATTTGCAATAACTAGTATATGTCTGAGACAAGCAGAAA
>NW_012279520.1:0-2711 GCF_000151885.1 Dipodomys ordii
CAGGCCCAGAGTTCAAGCCCCACGACCAACCAAAAAAAACAAAATAATAATAATAATAATGTGACCCTACAGAGAAATAACTTCATAATATTTCGGTATATTACTCTTATTTCATGGTTATGTAGAAGGGAACCGAGGCTTATATCTTGGATATTATGACATTTTCCATTCAGGTACTATTGGTAACAAATGTAGGTATATCAATATTATAGATTTATTCCATTTGAATTACATTTCAGCCCAAACATCATTGTATAAATTATGTGTATGTCAAGTTACATACATAAAGTACATAAATATCTTTCCACTGCTACCACTTAAGAAAAACCAGTCATCTGGCAGTTAGCTGGGTATAGAATCCAGGACCCCGCTCATGCTAGGCAACCGCTCTGCTACACTGACAATGAATGAAAACTTTAGTTGTCAGTTATACTAGTCATGTTTCCAGTGCTCAGTGGCCACACGTGACAAGAGGCTGTTGTAAGGATCATCACTATGATCCTGGAGAGTTCTTCTGGACAGCTGCTCCACATGATCTGACCTTCAGCCCTACTGGCTGCCTGCCTAATAGTTTACACACATTGGGTTCCCACTGTTTCTCTGCTTGGAATGCTTTCCTTCTTGAGAACCAAATATCTTACTTCCTTTATTCTTTATCTAAATACTACTTCATCTGAAAGGTCTTCCCTCTCTACCCTTTCTGTGTTCTCTATTCTATGTTCATTTTCATCAAAAATCATGACTAGGGCCAGGCACTGTGGCTCAGTACTGCAATTCTACTTACTAAAGAGGTTGAAATGGAGAAGATTGCAGCTTGAGGCCAGCTCAGGTAAATAGACCCTATAACAGTTAATAAGCCAGGCATAATGCATACCTGTAATCCCTACTACTTGGGAAGCCATACGTAGGAAGTTCTCAGTCTGAGGCTGGCCTGAAAAATAACTAAAACTAAAAGAACTGGTGGTGTAGCTCAAGTTAAAGAGTACTGACTATCAAGTGTGAGGCCATAAATTCAAACCCCAGTACCACCAAAAATGAAAAACATCAGTACTTGACATGTCATCTGTGTGTTTATTACCTACCTCTCTAGTGGAAAGTAAACATTCTGAGAGAATCAGGTATTCACTCTTTTACCACAGCTCCTACAGCAGTGCTTTGTTCACAGAGATAGTCTCAGTAAGTATTGGTTGAGTGGCTTATTTGAAATGAGTCGGCACCATTTGTTCAGGATGTCAGAAATATATGAGGTGGTTTGGGTTTTTTGAGATATTCTCACTGTGCTATTCAGGCAGGCCTCAAACTTGCTACCCTCCTGCCTCAACTTCTCAAGTAATGGGATGACAGGCCTGCACCACCACACTCAGTTGGTAATAAGGGATTTTTGTGTGTGCGTGTGTCGGTCATGGTGCCTGAACTCTGGGCCTGGGTTCTATCCCTCAGCTCAAGGATAGCACACTACCACTTGAGACACAGCACTAGTTCCAGCTTTTTTTGCTTACGTAGTGCTGAGGAATCAAACCCAGGGCCTCATGCATGCAAGGCAAGCACTCTACCACCGAGCCACCTTCCCAGCCCGAAATAGGGGATTTTTAGTGGCAAGGTTAACTCTATAAAACATGTTTTAACTTTTTATTAAAGTATACATAGAGAGAAGGACATCTATGAATGAATAGATGAATAGCCTGATGAGTTTTCACAAAGTAAACTATGAAACCCAGCCTCCTGGTCAAGAAATAACCTTTCAAAGGACCATGATCCTTCTCACATAGATGGCATCTTTAATAGTGTGTGTTCCTCTAGCTTTCTGTTTTTTGTTTTTGTTTTTTTGCCGGTCATGGGGCCTAAACTCTGGCCTGGGCACTGTCCCTCAGCTCTTCAGCTCAAGGCTAGAACTCTACCCCTTGAGCCATAGCGCCACTTGTGGCTTTTTCTGTATATGTGGTGCTGAGGAATTGAATCCAGGGCCTCATGCATGCAAGGCAAGCACTCTACCACTGAGCCACCTTCCTAGCCCCTCCTCTAGCTTTCTGTATGCAGCATTCTGTCTGTGATGTTTATCCATTTCGTTGCCAGTGACAAGTGTTCATTCTTTCTTTTGGCATCCTGCTGTGTAAGTAAACCATACCTGCCAATAACTTGAGGCTACCAGGAACAGTGCTGCTTTCATCATTTGTGAATTCATAAGACTCCTTTCTTCATTAAAAGAGTTAGTACTTGAGTTTTGCATGGAGAGTAACCTACCTTTATAGATTATGCCACGTGATATTTTGGTCCTCTTCCAGTGTCTTTTTTTTTTTTTTTTTTGTCTGTTGTGGGGCTTGAACTCTGGGCTTGTGTGCTGTCCCTGGGCTCTTCAGCTCAAGGCAAGCACTCAACCGCTTGAGCCACAGCACCACTTCCAGTTTTCTAGTGGTTTATTGAAGATAAGAATCTCATGGCCTTTCCTGCCTGGGCTGACTTTGAACCATGATCCTCAGATCTTAGCCTTCTGAGTAGCTAGGATTACAGGTGTGAGCCACTGGCCCCCAGCCCAATGTCATTTTTTTAAAATTTTTTTGGGGGGTCCAGTTCTGGGGCCTGAACTCTGGGCCTGGGCACTGTCCCTCAGCTCTTCAGCTCAAGGCTAATACTCTACCACTTGAGCCACAGCGCCACTTCTGGCTTTTTTCTTTTTGCTTATGTGGTGCTGAGGAATCGAACCCAGGGCCTCA
>NW_012279521.1:0-1019 GCF_000151885.1 Dipodomys ordii
GCTCAAGTGGTAGAGCGCTAGCCTTGAGCTGAAGAGCTGAGGGACAGCGCCCAGGCCCAGAGTTCAGGCCCCATAACCGGACCCCCCCAAAAAAATCTCATGTGTGTGTTATTTGGAGATGGGATTTAGGGAGGTGATTAGGGTCAGAGGAGGTTATGAGGGTGGGGCCCTATAATAAGATTAGTGGTTTATAAATCAGGAGATAGAGAGCTCTTAAGTTTGCTTCAATCTATTATAATATTATATATATATATATAAATATAAAACTCACAAGGTAATATATACATATATATCTTATCGATATATGAATCATATATAATAGGATATTTTGTTTAAAGAAAAATAAATGTCATTTGAAGGAAAATGGAAATAATTGGAGGACATCATGTTGGGTGAAATAAGCCAAGCTTAAAAAGCCAAATATGTTTTCTCTCTCTCATATATGGAAGTTAGACCTAAAAGATATATGTGTGTGTATGTATGTGAACTTGTATATACTTGTAAATACATTTATATATGCATACATATATAAACACACACATCATGATTCTAAGTATGAGACTCTAGGAGAATGAGGGGAAGGAGAGATGAGCAAGGAAAGATGAAGATTGAATACTTTCTAAATACAGTGCAACTGTTCATGAAGATGGCATAGGAACACCAGCGAAAACTGATCATCCACAGAGCATTGGGGGTTCAAGAAAAGCGGCATTAGAGAAGGTTATTCTGAGAAAACTATAATATATGTACATGTGAAACACCATGGTGAAACCTCTGTGCAATTAATACACACTAAAATAATGAATGACAGGAAAGTAAAACAGACTTAGAGGGGAAGGCTAACAAAGAGAGTGAATGAGGATGAATATGGTCAATATTGATTATCCACAGGTATGAAAATAGAACAGTCAAAACTGTTGAAATTAAAGACTTAAAGAGAAACTTCTCTGAAGAGGGAAGAAGGATGGCCAATAGACACATGAAGAAATGCTCAACCTCTCTAGCCATAAAAGAAATGC
>NW_012279522.1:0-1321 GCF_000151885.1 Dipodomys ordii
GCTGTGGCTCAAGTGGTAGAGTGCTAGCCTTGAGCTGAAGAGCTGAAGCACAGTGCCCAGGCCCAGAGTTCAAGCCCCATGACCAAAAAAAAAAAAAAAAAAAAAATCTCTGGGATGACCTGGAGACCTGGACACTGATAGCGCCCAGGCCCAGAGTTCAGGCCCCAGGACCAAAAAAAAAATCTCTGAGATGGGACTGGGAAGGTGATTCAGTGGTACAGTGCTTGCCTCCCACGCAGGGGGGCCTGGGTTCGATTCCTCAACACCACATAAACAGAAAGAGCCGAAGTAGTGCTGTGGTTCAAATGGTAGAGCACTAGCCTTGAGCTGAAGAGCTGAAGCACAGTGCCCAGGCCCAGAGTTCAAGCCCAATGACCAAAAAAAAAAAAAATCTCTGGGATGACCTGGAGACCTGGACACTGATGGCTCAAGGCTGTAATGAAGGCTAAGATAAAAGGATGGAGATTTAAAGCCATCTTAGGCAGAAAAGTCTATTTCACTCTATCTCGAATTAATCAGTAAGAATACCAGACTGGTGGAGCACCATTTGAGAGGAAGCAAGCTGAGCCAGACAGGGTACTGGCACACACACACACACACACACACACACACACACACCACCAGCCACAGCACACATTCCACAAATTCCTCTATCACCTAAGCCATGCCTCCTCCATTCAGGCTTTTTTCCCCCCCCTGGTTAATTAGAGGTGGAGTCTCATGGACTTCTCTGCCCAATCTGGCCTTTAAACAGTAGTCCTCAAGATCTCTACTTCCTGAGTAGTTGGGATTATAGGTATGAGCCACCTGCATTTAAGAGTTGACTTTCCACAGTGGAAATTCTGAGATGTGTTATTTCATTCCAAATTTAATGTATTAAATATGTTAAGTTCTTAGACTTTGTTATTTTTATGGTGAAATTTAAGATTTTTTTTTACCAGCACAAATTTCTCTATTGTGAATATTTATATCTATAATCCCTAGAACACCTTTAAGAGTCTCTGAGGATATGTGTACAAGTTTTAAATTTCCCATCTATCTTCTTTTAGCACTTGTGATTTTTTAGATCATATCTTATTTTTATTGTCTTTATAAATCCTACAATTTCATAGTGAAAATATTTGTATATCCTATTAAAGTTGATAAACACTGTGGTTTTTTTTTTTTTTTTGGATCCCGTTGTGGGGCCTGAATTCTGGGCCTGGGCGCTGTCCCTCAGCTCTAAAGCTCAAGGCTAGCGCTCTACCACTTGAGCCACAGCACCACTTCCGGCTTTTTTCTTTTTGCTTATGTGGTGCTGAGGAATCAAACCCAGGGCCTC
>NW_012279523.1:0-1740 GCF_000151885.1 Dipodomys ordii
CGCCACTTCCAGCTTTTTTCTTTTTGCTTATGTGGTGCTGAGGAATCAAACCCAAGGCCTCAGGCATGCAAGGCAAGCACTCTACCACTGAGCCAACTTCCCAGCCCTGGCACTCTCTACTTGAGCCACATGTCTACCTCTGCCTTTTTGCTGGCTATTTGGAGATAAGAGCCTCTCAGATTTGTCTGTCTGCCTTTGAATTGAGATCCTCTTCTCTGAATACAGACATGAGCCACTGGCGCTTAAACATGTAATTAAAAAAAGCAGTTTTTGGAAAGGCTTCATATTGCTTTTTGTGTCTTCACTAAATGAAATCAGAGTAGTACCTTCCAAGGAGAGAGAAGAAAGCCTTTAGCCCTGTGCAGAAAGTTCAAGTAACATGACTAATATTTTGCTGTATTTCCTTCCAGCCCTTCCCTTTCTCTTCGTTACTTTAACATTGTTACTTTAAAAAAGAAAATGTAGCTGAGCGCTGGTGGCTTATGCCTGTAGTATTAGCTACTCAGGACGCTGAGATTTGAGGATTGCGGTTCAAAGTTAGCCTGGGCAGGAAAAGCCCGTGAGACTCTTATCTCCAATAAACTATTCTGAAAAAGCTGGAAATGGCACTGTAGCTCAAGTGGTAGAGCACTAGCCTTGAGCAAAAGAAGCTCAGGGACAGTACCTGGGCCCAGAGTTCAAGCCCCAGGATTGTCTTAAGAAAAAAAAAAGGAAAAAAAATGTAATATGGTCATAGAAAAGAAGAAGAATATTCCTCTGTAGAATAAGGAAGTTTTTGTGTGTGTGTGCTGGTTCTGGGGCTGGAATTTTGGGGTTAGGGTCCGTCCCTGAGCTCTTGTGTTCAAGGCCAGTGTTCTACCACTTGAGCCACAGCTCCATTTCCAGCTCTTTGTGGTTAATTGGAGATAAGAGTCTTATGGACTTTTCTGCCTGGGCTCACTTCGAACTGTGATCCCCTCCTGGGTAGCTAGGAATACAGGTGTGAGCCACTGGTAACTGGCAATAAGGAATTTTTTTTCTTCCAGTAAGGGAGGTGGGAGGTATGATGAATCTTTAGAAAAATGTGCAGGACATTTTAAATCCTGTACATTATTATATAAACTATTTTACATTAACAGGAGGAGTTGAACTTACTTGAAACTGTATCTGAGATTGTTTTATGGCTTTCTGTTTTCCTTAGATAAAACCCAAACTCTTGGCAGTAGCATGCAAGTCTCTTTGTGATTTGCTTCTTCACACTTGTCCTAAATTGTTTTGTTTTATTTTACTTTTTATTTTTTTGGGTCCAGTCGTGGGGCCTGAACTCTGGGCTTGGGCACTGTCCCTCAGCTCTTCAGCTCAAGGCTAGCGCTCTGCCACTTGAGCCACAATGCCACTTCCGGCTTTTTTCTTTTTGCTTATGTGGCCTCATGTGTGCAAGGCAAGTGCTCTACCACTGAGCCACCTTCCCAGCCCCTTGTCCTAAATTGTTATGTTGTTCTCCCTCCCCATCCCGTTCCCCTCCACTTGCTGTGTTCACTTACCCTCCTTAGCCTACTAGTGCTACTCTTACTTAGTCTCCTAGTGCTACTCTGGACAGTTTTTCCCTAGGACCTTTGTCTTCATTGTTGACTCTCTGGCTTTTTGCCTTGTGTCCACTTTTTTTTTTTTTTTTTTTTGTCCAGTCATGGGGCCTGAACTCTGGGCCTGGGCACTGTCCCTCAGCTCTTCAGCTCAAGGCTAGCGCTCTACCACTTGAGC
>NW_012279524.1:0-3052 GCF_000151885.1 Dipodomys ordii
GCTCTTCAGCGCAAGGCGAGCACTCTACCACTTGAGCTACAGCGCCACTTCCGGTTTTCTGGTGGTTAATTGGAGATAGGAGTCTCACAGTCTTTCCTGCCCGGGCTGGCTTTGAACCGCGATCCTCAGATCTCAGCCTCCTGAGTAGCTAGGATTACAGGCGTGAGCCACCGGCGCCCGGCAATCTTCAGTCTTGTAGCCAGGTACCGGTGACTCACACCTGTAATTATACCCTGAGGATGGAAGTTCAAAGCCAGCTGGGGCAGGGAAATTTGTGAGTCTCTTATCTCCAATTAACCAGCAAAAAGCTAGAGTAGAGATGTGGCTCAAGTGGGTAGAGCACCAGCCTTAAGCAAAAAAAAAAAAAAATGTAACAGAAACTGTGAGGCATCCAACTTAAACAGAAGGCAATTCCAAAGATATAAGTCCTCAGTACCATTGTTTAGGGGCTGTGGAGAAGCCCCTAACTTTGAGAAGCTCCAAGCCACCTAGCCCCCAAAGATGTGTTCAGCAAGGCCTGATCATAAATCAACCAACCGAAGATGAAGCCTACATTCACTCTCTGCCTCTAAAAACTGTCTGTCTTAGCTGGGCATCGGTGGCTCACACCTGTCATCCTAGCTACTCAGGAGGCTGAGATCTGAGGATCATGGTTCAAAGCCAGCCCGGGCAGAAAAGTCCATGAGACTCTGATCTCCAATAAGCCACTAGAAAACCAGAAGTGGCACTGTGGCTCAAGAGGTAGAGCGCTCGCCTTGATCTGAAGAGCACAGGGACAGCGCCCAGGCCCAGAGTTCAAGCCCCATGACCAACAAAAAAACAAAAACAAAACTGTCTGTCTTTTAATTGAGGAAATTGGTTGCTGGTTCCAACATTTGTCTCCCTCCTTTTCTTCTCCTACCTCGTCTGGTCAGCCAGAGGTTCCCTCTCTGTCTGTTGCTGCCTCTCCGACTGTCTTCTTATGGAGCATCACCCTGCCTCACATTCAAGATGATGCCTTTTTCTTCCCATCCTCTAACTGCCTCCATGAGTCACTGCAGCCATAGATCTAGCATCCCAGCTGGGCTATAGATCTTTCCCTTCATGGCTCTTCTCTCCCACTTGCTTTTAAGAATGCTTTTTATGGTGGCTTCCAACACAAACAGCTGTTGGAGCTTGTTTTGGGGGGAGGGTGGGAAACTTGCTAGGAAGTGATGCTCTGGAATTCTTTCAATTCTTCTTTCCTCTGTGATACAAGATGGGTCTGGGAAGAAATGCATTCCTTCATTCACTCATTAAATAAACAGTTTATATGCCAGTCACTAAGGTAGGTGCCATGAATATAGCACTAGGGGAAACAGTTCTTATGGAATTTGTAATCTAACAGGCAAACGTAGACATTAATCTACCAACTTCTCCACTCACCATAATAACAATTCAAGTCACAAATGGTGACCAGTGCACTTACCATTTTTGTTCATGGCTAGTACTCTACCATATAAACCACAGTTTTACTTCCAGGATTTTGCTGGTTAATTGTAGATTAAGAGTCTCAGGGATTTTTCTGCCCAGGCTGCTTTTGAATCTTGATCTTTAAATCTCAGCCTCCTGAATAGCTAAGGTGACAGGAATAAGCAACCATGCTCAGTTCCCTTTCTTTTTTTGTCCTTAATAAAGATGTCTATTATACTATCTTATACATGATGATACTGAGGGATAGAGTAGGTAAGCAACTTGCTTCCAGGCACACAGTTTGTAGTGGTAGCAAATGGACTAGAATCCAAATTCCTGAATCACAAATGAATTTGTTTCTAAACGCTCTGCTACTCAAACTCTTAAGCAGCTTGGGAGTTGATAGAAAAGCAAAGTGCACATAAGGTGACAAGAAAAAGGGAAAATTTGTCTCCTGCTTACATGAACCAGTGAGCTAGAAACGGAAGAATAATCAAGTTTTGTCACCTGTTACTAGTGTCTTAGGCCTATAATCCTAACTACTCAGCAAGCTGAGATCTAAGGATCACAGTTCAGAGCCAACCCTGGCGGGAAACTCTGTCAGACTATCTATCCTCACTATACTTCCAAAAAAACCCCAACTACTGAGTGGCTCAGTTGTAGAGTGTTACCTTTGAGCAAAAAAGCTCAGGGATAGCACTCAAGCCCCGAGTTTAAGCCTCAAGAATGGCACAAAACAAACAAGTAGTTGACCCAGCTTTGATTCCCAGCCTTCCAAGTAGTTGACACAGCTTTGATTCCCAGCAACACACCACTGATAGCTTAAAAAAGATTAATTAGACTTTGCCAGAGAACCATGCAGACATCCAGGTACAGAGAACAAAGAAAGGGGGGGGGTGGCAAGACTTGTTCTCACAACGGAGAAGTGAGAAAAAGCACGGACTATTGTCTGGGGTGACCTATATAACCTAAGAGATTTAGGAGGGGCTAGAAGGGGCTAGGAGGTGGAGACCCTGGTATGGATGTGTAGGCCAGAGGCTTCATTATGGCCGACTAGGATTTATGGCTGCTATCCAAATAGTAGATAAGGGTCTGCAATTGTCCAGACCTGAGGTCACTCCAAGGGGCTCTTGTTGCCTTATATGGTGGTAGCTGACCCAGAGAAGTGTCATCCCAAGGTAAAAAAGGTTGGAAGTTGATTATTTACTGCCTTTACTACATGGGTCTAGGGTTGCCTAAGAAGGAAGCATGCTAAGCTGTGGAGAAGGGAAGGAGTGGACTAAGCTATGGGAAGGGACTCATTTTGCTAACAACAATTTTAAAAATGCACCTTGTGTTCTCCATGGCTCTCCCGGTATTAACACAGTGCCTGGTCAAGTGGGTGAATAATTATTAATGAAAGAATGAAGTCCAATGACATGTGAGTGAATCAAGAGAAAATAAATGAAGCCAAGTGGCTCACACCTGTAATCCTAGCTACTCAGAAGGCTGAGATCTGAGGATCACGGTTCAAAGCCAGCCCGGGCATGAGAGACCGTGAGACTCCTATCTCCAATAAACCACCAGAAAACCGGAAGTGGCGCTGTAGCTCAAGTGGTAGAGCGCTGGCCTTGAGCTGCAG
>NW_012279525.1:0-1115 GCF_000151885.1 Dipodomys ordii
CCACTTCCGGCTTTTTTCTTTTTGTTTATGTGGTGCTGAGGAATCAAACCCAGGGCCTCAGGCATGCAAGGCAAGCGCTCTACCACTGAGACACCTTCCCAGCCCACCTATTTAAATGGTTTGTTTTTGCCCTTCCCCTCCACAGATTATACCAACATCAAATACAATGAAAGCAGGGGTTACATACCACCAGTACTCTGGATGGGTTTCTTTATCCTCCTTGCTGTACATTGTCTAGCTGATGAGCTAGTGACTAAGTGAATGAGCAGTTAGCTGTTTTTTGTCATTCTTAGTCAAACTGTGAGCTTGAGAGCAGGGAATGTGCTTAATGCTTCAGGGTCTGGCACACAGTACTTGCTTAAGAAATAGCTATGGAGTGAACAGCAGGAAAAGGTGAATACAACACCCCACTGAGAATCAAATCTGCCTTACTCCTTCCTGCTCCATTGCAAGTAATTCATTAAGTTGACTGCCTCCTTTCTTTTGTTCTCAAGTCTGTAAAAGGGAGAACTCCTCCTGTCTCCCTCCCCTAATACCTAGGAGCCAAGTTAATTAGATAAGTTACTGGAGAAGCTTTTTGAATGCTCAGAACAGCTAATGTGGACTAGGGGTCTCTAGCCTAACTTGCTGGGCTGCTAAGGGAGTATAGCCTCACTCCCCAAGGGCAGCAAACCACAGCTATTGTGTGATGGTGGGCCCTGGGGTGTGGTGTGGCCCGTGTCTTTCAGCCTGCATCCTTTCTCAAGCTGACTGTGAAGCCATGTCAGGGGAGAAACTTAAGGTATTGGGCTCAGAGGCAGAGGCAAGTCTTGCTTCTCCCATGGGTCTTGTACTCTCACTTGATAAGAGGATACATACGTTATCTTGAAGGATTGGTGGTTCTTAATTCTAAAGCCGGGGTAGAACGCTAACCTTGAGCTGAAGAGCTAAGGGACAGAGCCCAGGCCCAGAGTTAAGGCCCCACATCTGCCAAAAAAAAAAAAAGATGAACTATTAAAAAAAAATTTCAAAACCTCCAGGATGGGGGCTGGGAAGATGGCTCAGTGGTAGAGCGCTTGCCTTGCATGCCTGAGGCCCTGGGTTCGATTCCTCAGCACCACATAAGCAAAAAGAAA
>NW_012279526.1:0-1843 GCF_000151885.1 Dipodomys ordii
AGGACAAGTGCTGTACCACTGAGCCATCTTCCAGGCCTGGGACATCTTTTTTGATCAACAATTGTTATGATAATATCAGAAAAGGTCAAAGTACCATCTAAAAACACAAAAGTCTTAAAATTTTCTTTTTATCTCCTTAAGAGTATATGACTCTCCAACCTCCCCCCCCCCCAATAATTAAAGATGTTATGCTTCTCTGAGACATCTTAGCTCTGACTTTATTGTCTCAAAAATCTTTTTATTCACTCTGCACTGGAGTAAATAAATTGAGGCAAAATTATAGTTTCAACTCCTTTCTCCCATTCGGAGTCTGGTTTTAGGAGACCTGATAAATCCAATTAAGTCTTCAAACAGAAAGTTAGAGTACTTTTGTGTGTCAATTTTTAGCTCAGCATGAAAAGCATAGTATTTCATAGAAATTCAGTTATTTACAAATAGTATTAAGCAATTGTATGTATACAAATGTGTAAGCATTCATGCAAAAAAAGAGGGAGGAAAGCTGGATTAAGGAATATAATCTCAAATTAATGGGCTTCTTTTAGACCCAAGTGATTTGTAATGCTTTTGTGAAATGTATGTATAGTGGATAGGGCCCAAAATTTTGTATAATAATTATTAATAGCCAAACAATGTGTTAACCACTCATCTCTGTAGTAATCTAGAAATCCACATTTACTGCATCTAGCATTTTTAGCAAGCTGTATATGGGGTTTTGAGCTTGACTTAACCTCATTCAACATGATGATCTCCAGTTCCATCCATTTTCCTGCAAATGACATAATTTCATTTTTCTTAAGCTATTTCTTCTTATTCTTCTTTAACTACTGGTTGGTTGTTGAGCACCTTGGCTGATTTTGCAATTTGGTTATTGTGAACAGAGCTGTAATAAACATTAATATCTCTTTTGTATATTGATTTACATTTTTTGGATCTATGCCCAAGAGTGATAAGGCAGGATCATTAAGTAAGTCTATTCAGTTTTTGAGGAACCTCCATACTGATTTCCATAGTGATTGAACTAGTTTACCATCCCACCAACACTATATGGAGGTCCCTTTTCCCCAAATTTTTGCCAGCATTTGTTGTTTTCTTTATGATTACCTTTCTGACTGGGGTTAGATGGAATCTTAGCCAAGGTATGTTAACCTTTTGTACTTCTCAAAACAGTTCATTTGCCCATTTATTAATTGGATTATTTGTTCTTTTGCTCTTTAATATTTTGAGCTTTTTGTATATTTAGGAAGTTAATCCTTTATTGAATATCTGGCAAAGACTTTCTTCCATTCTATCAGTTGTCTCTTAATTCTGGTAGTTTCTGTTAAATTTGTCAGTTTTCCCCCTCCCTCCTCCCCCCCAATCCTGGGTCTTGAACTCAGGGCCTGGGCACTGACCCTGCTCTTCTTTTTGCTCAAGGGTAGCACTCTTTATCACTTGAGCTACACCACCACTTCTGGCTTTTTCTGTTTATGTGCTACTGAGAAATTGAATCCAGGGCTTTGTGCAAGCTAGGCAAGCCACATTCCCAGCCAAATTTGTCAGGTTTTGCTTTTACTTGTTATGCAATTATAGTCCTATTTAGAAAATAATTACCTATGCATATGTCTTCTGAGTTTGTGCTGTTTTCCTTTAGCGGTTTCCAGGTTTCAGGGCTTAAAAAATATCTCTAACCAGTTCAAGTTGTTTTTTTATACAGAATGAGAGATTGTCAATTTCAGTCTTGGTCTTCCATTCTACTCCATTGTATCTTTATGTTTTTGTGTCAGTACCATATTTTCCTTTTTTCTTTTCCTTCCTTCCTTCCTTCCTTCCTTCCTTCCTTCCTTCCTTCCTTCCTTCCTTCCTT
>NW_012279527.1:0-4511 GCF_000151885.1 Dipodomys ordii
ACACACACACACATATATATATATATATATATATATATATATATATATATATATATATATATGAAGTGGCTTGTGTTATACTTTACATGTTTTTTCATAAAAAGAACCCTGACAGTACTGGTACTTGAATATGAGAAATTTCTTTATTTTTGCATTTTATAGGTAAACCAGGGACTCTTACTAAAATTCACATAACTATTAACTGCATAGATTAGAATCACCATCTTATCCTCAATCTCACTTTTTTGTCTAATGTCTGATTATATAAAAGGGTCTAATAAAGATTTAAATTGAATTGGGGGAGGAATACATGGTAGTGATTCATTGATATTAGATTTAATTAAGAATTCCAGTGACAGACCTAATGATTTCCAGGGCCAGAGATCTAAATACATGAGGGAGTGGTGATGCTTTCAATGCATTGTGGATTTCTTACCTTACCTGAAGGCACCATTATTGAGTTAAAAGAAATGGACTGGATGAATCAAAATATTTGCCAGAGGGTTACCAATTGCAGTTTCTGAAAGGAGGCAAAGGAAATGGATCTGTAAAAATAAGTCCCAAAAGACGAGACTCTGGATGAAGGTGGTATAATATGTGGAAAGGAATGGGAAAAAGAGAAATCATCTGAGTAAAACTCAAGGGACCAGTTGTACTTAGTCATATCAAAGAAACATTCATTTAATAAGCGTAGCAAACGTATAGGAGGAAATGAAAGTGAAGAGCAAGCTAAGATGTAGAAAATATTGGTGGTCCTCATATCCCAGCCTGAGTGTTTCTACTTTGTCAGATTTAGGAATGAGACACCAAGAGATGTGACAAAGATTCACCGTACACCAGCATATTGTTTTCTCCAAAATGTTACAGTTTGGCTAAATTTACTGAAGATAAATAAATATTTGAATTCCATCAGATAAAAACTGGGAGGCCACACTTCAGACTATGTGTGATTTCAGAAAGAAGCCCCAATAACTATGTACATATGACCATATAAAATGATGATAATCAAAATGAGCTCCAAGATATGTAAGGGAGAGGTTTTTCATATTTTTTTTTTTTTTTAGTGAACTCTTTATAGTGATTTTTTTCTTCCATGTTTCTTCCTTTGGTTTTATCCCCTGTTGTCACTGATTTGGATTTCTGTACTCTTTGTCTTGTATATAAGTTTATCTGATTTGGGGAAGGGAAGGGGAAATGCAGATATGGTGAGACAAAGGACAAAAGGTGAACTGATGCAACAGTGACACCAGACACTGTTAGAGATGAGCCTTACAACTTTTGGGGGAGGGGTGTAGCGGGAGGGAAAGCAGGAGAAACAAAGTAAGCTAAAACAAAAAACAGGAAGACAAAAAAATCTTATGTATTTGAATATGTATATGAACCCAAAAGTCTCTTAACCCACAAGTAAGATATGCTAAGTTGGTTAAATAAGGGATGTGTGAAAAATGAAAAGGTCATCAGACTCATTTCTTTCATATAAATATAGCTCTGACTCTTATTTCAATTAGTTCAATTAGATAAGCAGAATGACAATGAAATAAAATATCTACATTCAAAAGCTCAAAGACTTATGCCTGCACCCTAAGCTGCATTTCATGGCTTAACCTCTACTTCCAATAAACTAAAATTTTAGAAACTTCTGACTGAGAAGTCTTGCTGGAGAAAACAATTGTGTGATGCTCCAACATTAAACTTGCTGCTGTTTGTAATCTAACAGTATTCTACTGTCTGTTGCTAGAATCTGGTGTTAAGGAGTTTACCAATTATTTTATATATGAAATCATATATTTTTCTCAGACACCATGTGACTAATGTGCAAAGAAGGCATTTATCTTTTCTATAACCTTCTGTTCTTTCTCAAGTTTTAGTAGAAAAAGTTACAGAAACATTTAGATGTAAAGATACTTTAGTCATTTCATTTAATGTAAACACTTAAATTTTGGAAGACACCCTTTAGAATTTTACATTTCCACCACTCTTGATATAAAATTCAAAATCAAAGTTCCATCAACAGCAGAGAAAAAAAATCTGCCATTAACCAGCAATAGTAACTTTGTTCTTAATGGAAACACTAAATTACTGCTTTCAAGACTAAATGACATAAAACAACTTTAGTTCTTTAAGGAAGAAGGAGAAACATTTTATTTTTAAAAGGAACATATGTTATTTTCATCTACCTTAAATGACACATGAAAATTAAGCGCCTGCATTAAATAGACAAACAATTGCAAAAAAAGAGAAATATAATACCAACAAGAGTTTACACCCAGTTTCAAGACTAGAAAATGGAATATTACTCATAATAAAAAGGGAAGGGATAAAAAATGAGGCTTAATGGCCAGAAAAAAATACAAAGAAAATTAAACCTGAAAACAAGAAACAATAACATGGTATGT
This sequence comes from Dipodomys ordii, assembly GCF_000151885.1. Taxonomy (NCBI): domain Eukaryota; kingdom Metazoa; phylum Chordata; class Mammalia; order Rodentia; family Heteromyidae; genus Dipodomys; species Dipodomys ordii. The sequence goes on from NW_012279527.1 coordinate 2,397, forward strand.
ACACCCAGAGTAAAAGGTCAAAGAGGCAGAAATCAGTCTTCATTTGCATTACCCTCCACGGAATCTGGGGCAGGTTGGGGACAGGAGGGAAGTAAGGATTTTCATTCTCAGGAGTTTCATAAACCTCAGTAAAAATTCCATATTTGTTTGCTATAAGTTTTTTTTTGATTGCTCATAGTAAACCAGAACTCTGATTAGCTAAAAAGGAAGTTCTTTAGAAGAAGCTATGTTTAATACCAGAATACAATGGGAAGTCAACAATGGTAGAAAAAGCTAGAGAGCCCAGGGTTCTCACAAGAACTGTAAATAAAATTGTCTTCAGAGGACCATTTTTAAAACATTTAAGTTTCTTCAAGGCTGTAGGATAAACATCAGAGTGTCCATCCTTTGATCAGTCAGCTGTATCCAGGGGTCCATCATGTAGCACAAGCAAAGCCACCAGAATCTATTCCTATTTAAAGGGAAATTTCCAGAATAGAAATTGTATATTCCTTACACAGTGCAATAATACTACAAATAAAAACCAAAGCAAAATATTAACACCTGAACACTGCATTAAATTTCTGATTGCAGAATTATCTATTACTCTGAAATTAGTAAGAAACAGAAAAAAAAAAACATTGTGATCATGTAAGTATTAGAGCAAACTATGTGTGGGAATTACTGTAAAAATACAGAGACGTTGGAGTTTTTACCACCTTGTTTAACACCTTCACTCTAGGGATATAACTGCATTTTTAATACATTTATTCAGTTTATAAACTTAATTTGTGTAAATTAGGAAATATTCCAAAAGTGTGGCTAAACCGCAAAGGTAATAAATACCTGCTTTGACTATTAAAACATAAACTATCATATATTTCATTATATGAAATACTAACCATTCATTATAGTTATTTCAGATCTCCTTTTTCTGGGCTTGAACTCAGAGCCTACGTGCTATTCCTGAGCTTTTTCAGATCAAGGCTTGAGCACTGCCCATTGAGCCACAGCTCTCCCTGCTTCTGTCCAGCTTCCTCAGTGATTAATTAGAGATAAGTATCTCACAGACTTTCTTGTGTAGGCTGGCTTTGAACCACCATCCTCAGCTCTTAGCCTCCTCAGTAGCTAGGATTACAGTTGTGAGCAACTGGTGTCTGGCTCAGATATTTTTTAAGAAATCTAAAAAAATCTTAAGATGTAATAAAATCATTTCTTCTTCTCCAGAGGAAGAGTCCCCCTCCTTGAAGTTGGTGTTTACTACCCCCATCCATTACTTTGAATCTTTTATATATATTATAAGCAGAATATATATTTTTGTCTGCGTTTTAAATTTATGTAAATGTTACCCTTTCAGCTGTACCAATCACAACTACTTGTTTCTAGCATACCATAGACTAGTTTTGAGATCAAATCATGTTAGCTCAGACAGTTTTATTTCAGTCACTTTAAATGCAACCACAATTCTACTTCATGACGCTTAAGATCTACACAGGTAGATCACTGAGATTGTTTCTTCCCTTACTTCCCACCTAAATGCTCTCCAAAGAAATGGTGCAAAAAAAACCAACAACAAAACACTTTGGGAGAGAGTTATTTGAGCAAATGCTCAAGAATTCTTGTTGGAAGGGGGGATAAACTTGAAATTGGAATTGCTGAAGTGCATCTTTTACTAGGCATTACTTTTTAGAATAGATATGATGATTTGCAGATTTGATAGCAGTGCATGAAAGTTGTTACCATTGGACTACATCTTCACAATTACAAATATCAATCTCAGTATTTCAGTATGGGGTTCTGGACTATTGTAGGAAATTACATCTCTTTTTTGGATAGCTCATAACAGTATTTTTCACCTATTCAATGGTATTTTTTATGTAGTTCATTTTCTATTAAAGTTTTAATAGTTTGCATATAATAAATAAATTTACTTACTAACTATAATTATTTCAAATAGCATGCTTCCAATGAAAGGCTTGTCTGTCTTTTCCTTTTGTTCTTGCTATTTTTTTTTTGTCGGTCGTGGGGCTTGAACTCTCAACCTGGGCGCTGTCCCTCAGCTCTTCAGCTCAAGGCTAGCACTCTACCACTTGAGCCACAGCACCACTTCTGGCTTTTTCTGCTTTTGTGGTGCTG
>NW_012279528.1:0-3206 GCF_000151885.1 Dipodomys ordii
GCCTTGAGCTGAAGAGCTGAGGGACAGCGCCCAGGCCCAGAGTTTCAGCCCCAGCACCAAACCCCCCCCCCCCAAAAATGAGTAAACTGGCCAGGAGCAGTGGCTCAGGCTTATAGCCCAGATACTCCAGTGGAATTAAGAGATCAGGGATATTGTGGTTTGAAGCCACTCTGGAGAAATAGTTATTGAAACTCCATCATGACAAATACACTGGGTAGTACTTGTCTGTTACTCTAGCTACCCTGGGAAGCAGGAGGATTGAGGTCCAAGGCCAGCTGGAATAAACAACATGAAACCCTATCTGAAAAATATCATAAAGCAAAATGGCCTGGAGATGGGGCTTAAGTGTTAGAAGGGGCACTGAGCAAGTACAAGATCTTGAATTCAAACCTCAGTACCAGTGATGATGATGATGATGATGATGATGATGATGATGATGACAACAACAACTTTTAAGAGATATCTTGAGCTTGAAAACAGTCAAATTATAAAAATATTTTTATGATATTTTTGTTATATACTTTCCTTTAAAAATTAATGAAGGCCAAGCACTGGTGGCTCATGCCTATAACTCTAGCTACACAAAGAGGCTGAGATCAGACTTTTTTATCGAAAAGACTTTTTTATCTCTAATTAAGCAGCAAAAAGCCAGAAGTAGCTGTAGCTCAAGCAGTAGAGTACCAGCCTTGAAGGAAAAAGCTAAGGGACAGAGCCCAGACCCTGAGTTCAATTTCTACCCAGTACCAGCACAAAAAGAAAAATATGAAGTAATTACTCAGGTGAGACAAAGAAAACTGCTTTTCCATAAAATAGATATACACTATACTGTAACTACCTAACACTAGTAATCCACAGCAGGTGTTTAATCCATGGTTGTTCACTCAAATATGCATTTCCAAAACGAGTATCTATCAGCAGAATCTATACTGGTCAGTTTGGAAGGAAACACTGTGATATTTTGCTAATAGATCAGCTAATAGATATTCATAAAGGTTAAGTATAAGTAGGTATTGTGGTACACATGTGGAATTCCAACACTTAGGAGGCAGAAGCAGGAGCAGCCTGAGGTCAGCCTGGCCAGACACTGTCTCCAAAGGAAAAGGCACAAATACAAGTACACTCATGGTTTACTAAGTGCTGTCCACTCCCAAGGCAACTCTAAAGAACTTAAATGAGATTGTTTATACACTGGAAGATACAGTTAGCAGCAATTTCACAAAGCTTTCCGGCTAGAAATTTGAGAAAGTTTATCATTTTAGAATTATTAGGGAATAACAACAATTAGTTCATCAAAGTAAAACTAAGCTGTTATGCTAATAAATCTTTAAAGGAACACCATGTTCAACTGTCTGCTCATATAAACTAGTAGCCACAAAAACGAGCACCATTTGAAAAATGATTTTCAAAAAAGGAAAGAAAAATAACTTTCACTGAGCAGATGAGAATGCACATTTCCACGCAGGCACTAGATTGTCCTTGCATATCTTATAAAGATGGTTATTTCTTCACCACTATACAGGATCTACTCTATTATAAATCAATTTTGTGTGTCTTGAAAAATGATTTCTTTATCCATTTATTAATGGAGTAGAAAATATTAACATTTATTTATCTCTGTGTTAATGGAGTAGTGTCCTAAAAACCAGTTTAATATCTTTTATATGAATTAAGAAGCTGTTAATCTCCAGTAAAAGATTTTAAGTGGTGTTAGAGACTTATCACGCCTACCAAATATGGAAAAGAAGTTTTTGTTTGATGAGACAATGGCATGTTTGGGGAAATTACAGAATTTTATTGATATGTCTGAGGAGTGAGATCTTAGTGGTACCCAGCTCTTCCTAAGATTATGTTGCATTATGCCCCTATTTCATTGTCCTTTAACATTCTGCAATAAAGCCTATAATATTTCCCCATTAGTAATTTTAAAAAAAATGAAGCCAAGTTAAAATATATCTTTAGTGGTTCTCTTATTTGCTGTATTATAGTATATGAAATTATTTGGTCTTACAACAAACACACCTGCACTATTTTAAAAAAAACAACTTTAAATTCTTGTTATACTGTTCACACTTCTTGAATTTATAAAATCAAAGTACCATTTACCTATATTTCCAAGCAGTCCATTAATAACTGTGTTACTGTCAGCCTTTAAAGTATTATTGTCCTGATTGATGAATTCAAGACTATCTTGTAACCTATGGGAGGGGTGGGAAGAAAAAAAAATCCATATTCATATTATGCTTCTGAAGGTGATTCTTTATACATCCTAATGAAATTTTAACTGCAGAACTATTTTAAGTTTACTTATTAGTATCATAAATGTAAATTATAAACAACAAGCACATAAACATTATAGCCTGAAGGTCAAATTCAGCCTGCTACAGTAAAGTTTTCTAGGAGCATAGTCATGCTCCTAGTACACTTATGTACTGCTATGGTTACCTGAATGCTACAATGCCAGGAGTAAGAAACTACAACACATTATGCAGTTTACAAAGTCAAAGATATCTATTTACTATCTGCCCTTTAGAGAAGAAAGTTGCTAACTTTGGTTTCCATTACAAATAATGTTTCCCTCATATTTTGAATGTGAAAACATTTTCTAAACATCTGCAATAGGAAGGGGAAAAAGAAAGAAGTGCAGAATTCAAAAGGAAGAAGCAGTAAGTAGCAACAACCAAAATAACCAAAATCTATTTTAGGCCACACTTTAAAAACAGCCTATATCATCTATATAATCAAGCATCCAAAATAACAGAAATAATGTTACTGTGCAAAAGTATCCTTTCTATAAATTTTAGGAATCAGTAAAAAATTAGACTGAGGTGACTAAAGTTAAAAAAGCAATCACTGAAGCCGGGCGCTGGTGGCTCACGCCTGTAATCCTAGCTACTCAGGAGGCTGAGGAATATCCATGAAACTCTTATCTCCAATTAACCACCAGAAAACTGAAGTGGCACTGTGGCTCAAGTGGTAGAGCACTCACCTTGAGCCAAAGAGCTCAGGAACAGCGCCAGGCCCAGAGTTCAAGCCCCACGATGCCCCCCCCCAAAAAAAATCACTGAGTTCTATAATTTCTACTTCAGTACTAAAAGTATTTTAGTTAGCATTTTTTACTTTTGTTATTATTTGGGGTTTTTTTGGTGGTGGTGTTAGGGTCTAAACTGAGGACCTGCACTTGCTAGGCAAGGGTTCTCTACTACTTT
>NW_012279529.1:0-2927 GCF_000151885.1 Dipodomys ordii
AGATGAATGGATCAAGAAAATGTGGTATATATACACAATGGAATTCTATGCCTCCATCAGAAAGAATGACATTGCCCCATTTGTTAGGAAATGGAAAGAAACATAGATCCCATGGTTTCCCTTATTTGCAATAACTAGTATATGTCTGAGACAAGCAGAAAAGATAAGATGATGTTAGGTGAAATGAACCCCAAGATAAGTATTCAAATGTTTTTTTCTTTCATGTGATTGTTTCTAACATATTTATAAGATAATTTCTTGCTTTGTATGTCCCCACCCGCCATGGTATAACCCCTGCTTTCACTGTATTTGATGTTGGTATAATTTTTGGAAGGGAAGGGAAAAAACAAATCCTTTAAATAGGGATACAGGTGGACCCATTGCAACAATGATATACAAGTAGTTACAACTTCAGAGGGGGGGAGGGGAAGGGATGGGAAGGGATGGGAAGGGGAAACAAAGGAGGAGGCAACAATGCTTGATTGCTTGATAAGAAATGTACTCATTATCTTCCCCTTGTAATTGTAACCCCTCTGTACGGTATCTTCACAATAAAAAAAATAAAAATAAAAATAAAGTTCTGACATTGACCATGATGCATTACACATAAACTTACATATAGAATTAAAACTCTTTTGTACAATTATTTAAAGAACACAATTTTTTTAAGTTCTGATTACTAGACTCTATTATGGATTCACTATACAAGGACAATTGTATAAGTGTGCTTTATTGATTGATTGATGAAGATAGTGGAAATCTACAGGCTAGTATACACATCTGGATCCCAGCTGGATATTGCACAGAGTTCTTCCTGACTGTTTCATGAGTAAGATGGGAAGAGCCAGGCCATATGACAGTAGTTAGATTGATTGTTAATGATTGAATATCCAGATTTGACTTGAGACCTCAGTCAGCCTACATAAATGACAGTCCTCGTAGCATTAGGTTGAGACTTACACATTGGGAATAATTTAAAGTAAATGCCACTTTCCTTGAGGTTATTGCCTGAAAATGAATTGTCCCACCTCTAAGAGTCTTCAGTTTGAGGCAAAAACACCTTGATATAGTATAAGGATGTAAACACACACAGAGGAGTATATAATGTGATATCCCAGACCCTCCGTTTCTTTTCTCTAATTATTATTATTTTAATTTTATTGCCAAGGTGATGTACAGAGGGGGTACATTTACATAAGTAAGGTAGTAAGTACATTTCTTGTCCAACTTATAAACCCTCTCTCATTTTTCTCCCTCTTTCCCTCTGCTCCCATATCCCCCCCCAATTTGTACAGATCACTTCCAAAATAATTTCTTGTATTGATGTTGCATTGATTCCCCTTTTGTCCTTTATCTCACCATTTTGTTGTTCCCTTCCCTGATTCAGATAAACATATATATATAATACCCAGTGTACCAAAATCAAATATAGTGACAACAGGGGATAAACTATGGTGGGGGACACAAAAGAAAAAAGAAATCACGAACATTAAAACCTCTTATGTCCATGTTTTGGAATTCATTTTGCTTAGAGTCATCTTATATAGTCATAGGTACATAGCTATTGAGGTACTCTGTTTACCTGCTAACATTGTCCTACATGTATACCAATTATTACAAATAAGGGAAACCATGGGGCCTACAATTCTTTGGGTCTGGGTTATTTCACTTAATATTATTTTTTCCAAGTCCTTCCATTTCCTTACAAATGGGGAGGTATCATTCTTTCTCATGGAAGCATAGATCCATTGTGTGTGTATGTGTGTGTCTACTGAGGGACATCTGGGTTGGTTCCATATCTTAGCTATAATAAATAATGCTGCAATGAACATAGTTGTGTTGGTAGCTTTAGTGTGGCCTTGTTTGTGGTCATTTGGGTAAAGGCCCAGGAGTGGGATTGCTGGGTCATAGGGGAGCTCTTGTTTAGTCTTTTGAGGAATCTCCATACTGCTTTCCAGAGTGGTTGAACAAATTTAGACTCCTACCAATAGTGCAGTAGTGTTCCCTTTTGGCCATACCTCCTCCAGCATCTGTTATTAATTTTTTTTAAATTTCATTTTATTGTTAAGAGGTTATATGGAGGGGTTACAGTTACAAGTAAGGCAATGAGTACCTTACTTGTCATTAATTGTTACCCCTTCCCTTCTTTGTTATTGTCCCACTATCCCTTCCCTCCCCCAGCTCCCACACTCCTATCTCCCCTCCCTCCCCTCACAGCCGGAAGTGGTGAAGTTTGTTTCCAATATACTGTCCAGTGGGTATCCTTGTTGCCATTGGTCATCTTGTATCCTTATTTCAGTGTTTTTTATTCCCCTTCCCTCCCCAGATTAGATATATGTATATACAAGATGCTGGGTATCAAAATCAAATACAGTGACAACAGGGGGATATGCCATAGGGGAAAGAATGTACAAAGGAACAACAAGAACAAAAATAGTAAAATCACATGGTACATTTAAAACAGTAAAAATAAAGACAGACCTCTTGTGTCCATATCTTGGGGTTCATTTCACTTAGCATCACTTTATATGGTCATTTGTACAAGGTTTTTGAGCTTTTCAGCTCATCTGATAAGATTATCCTATACGTATACTAATTATTGCAAATAAGGGAAACCATGGGACCTATGTTTCTTTGGGACTGGGTAACTTCATTTAATATGATTTTTTTCCAAGTCTTTCCATTTTCTAACAAATGGGGCAGAGTTGTTCTTTCTGATGGAAATGTAGAATTCCGTTGTATATATGTACCACATTTTCTTGATCCACTCATCTACTGAGGGGCATCTGGGTTGATTCCATATCTTAGCTATGGTGAATAATGCTGTGATAAACATAGTTGTGTTGTGCTGGTAGATTTAGTATGGCCTTGTTTGTGAGTGTTTGGGTAAATGCCCAGAAGTGGGATTGCTGGGTCATAGGGGAGCT
>NW_012279530.1:0-1358 GCF_000151885.1 Dipodomys ordii
ACAGCGCCACTTCCGGTTTTCTGGTGGTTTATTGGAAATAGGAGTCTCACGGTCTCTCCTGCCCGGGCTGGCTTTGAACCGCGATCCTCAGATCTCAACCTCCTGAGTAGCTAGGATTACAGGCGTGAGCCACCAGCGCCCGGTTCTATAGTGTTTTTGAGAACTTGTTACTCTTGAAATACTGCTACTTTATAGAAATTCTAATAAAACAGAAAAATGAAATGGTACATAATGGTATTATTAGAAAAATAGAGTTCTTTTGTGAATGTAGTATTCTGTTTTATAATTATACATCTTTTTGGATTGTTTCTTAAATAATCAAGTCATTCCTGATTTTTTAAAGTATAATTTATTATTGTTTATGGTTGTGATTTTTAATCTTTAGGAGGGATTTTGTGGTCACAGATTGTGTCAGACTGGTTTAAGTTCCTGCAGAATAGAAGTAGTCTCTTCTTGTTTGAGGGTAATATATTCCCTAGTAGATATCTGAAACGGTAGATAGCACTGAATCAAAGTTTGAATATTCCTTATGTGAAGTACTTAGGACCAGCAGTTTTTCATATTTCTTTGCCATATCAGAATTGCTAGTATGACTACTCTTAACTTTTTGGAGTCATTAATAATAATAAAATAATACGAGTTTTTGGAACAGAGCACTACAATACCTGTCAGATCATCTGTCAATCTGGTAAGTGAGATGATTGCTCAGTTAGTGGGTAGGGTAGCATATACAACATGGATATGCTGGCCATAGGAATAATGTCAGGACAGAACAGGACAGCTTGATATTTAATACTGTTATCAGAACAGTACACATTTAAAACTTACTTATACATTGTTTGATCATAGAATTTTATGTTTACTTGGTTTTATGTTTACTTGTGAGGCAAGTGCTCTTCCACTGTGCTAAATTCCCTGTCCCCTATTTATTGGTTTTGAACTGAGGTTAAAACCACAGAAAGTAATATCCTGGGTAATGGCGAGCTACTGTGTAATATAATATAAATTGATCCAAATTTTATGTGAGATTTTGGAGACAAATAGATACAAAGAAGTCAAGAGACTGACCTCTACTTGGAAGAACCTTTAGCATAAATTCATCAGTTTTATCCTTATATATACACGTATATCCTTAGAGTTTTTGTTACTAATTAAGACTACCAGTTTAGTAAAGGGGATCGTATAGTATACAGAATTAAACACTAAGTTTTAACTTCTGTTTGGAAAAGTAAACCCTAGTTTCTTGGAACTTATTTATCTAAAGATAAGATTGTGCTTTTCCTTTTTTTTTTTTTTTTTTGGGTCCGGTTGTGGGGCCTGAACTCTGGGCCTGGGCGCTGTCCCTCAGCTCTTCAGCT
>NW_012279531.1:0-3870 GCF_000151885.1 Dipodomys ordii
GTTCAAGCCCTAGGAGAAAGAAAGAGAAAGAGGGAAAGAGGGAGAGAGGAGAGAGAGAGAAAGGAAGGAGGGAGGGAGGAGGGGAGGGAAAGGAAGGGGAAGGAAGAAAGGAAGGGAAAGGGGAGAGAGGGGAGGAGAGGGGAAGGGAAAGAAGGGAAGGGGAGGGGAGAAGGGAGGGGAAAGGGGGAAGAGGGGAGGAGAGAGGAGGGGAAGAGTGGAGAGGAGAGGAGAGGGGAAGGGAGGAAAGGGGAGGGAAGGAGAGGGAAGGAGAGGAGGAAAAGGGAGAGGAAGGGAGGGGAAGGGAGAGAGAAGGGGAGGGGAGAAGAAGGGGGAAGGGAGTGAGGAGAAGAAAGAGGAGAGAGGAGGGGGGAGGGGAGAGGAGAGGAGAGGAGAGGAGAGGATCAGGAGACAGCTCCTCCAAGTCATGCTGCCCAGGTAGTGCTTGGTGCAAGGTTCGAGGGCCTGGGTCCTCTTAGGACGTCTTTGTTGTTGTTGTTGTTTGGGGTGTTTTTTTGTTTTGTTTTTGTTTTTTGCTGGTCCTGGGTGCTGTCCCTGAGCCTCTCTGCACTCAAGGCTAGTGCTCTACCATTCAAGCCACAGCACACAACTTCCAGCTTTTTTGAGTGGTTTATTGGAGATCAGAGTCTCTCGGAGACTTTCCTGCCCAGGCTGGCGTTGAACGTGATCCTCAGATCTCGGCCTCCTGAGTAGTAGGACGACAGGTGTGAGCCGCCTGCACTTGGCATCTAGGGACCTTCCTTGGACACCAGACTTGTTCAGAAGCACTCCAGCCTTCCCACATCTCTCCCAGGCCCCCAGAGCTGAGCTAGGCTCCGCCTCAGCCTAGCCCATTGGAGAACTTCATGTAGCCGCCACCGCTGTCTGGACCTCCCATGTGGCCGCTGATGGTGAAGGGTGGTCCCACCTCCAAGTCCTTCAGGTTCCTGAGGAAGATCGGCCAATGACGCTCCTGCAGCTGGGGACCAGCCCCTCCCCTGGTTCCCGGGACTAGACCGGCAGAAGCTACTCCAGGCTGTGAGGAGAATCAGGTCACAGCCCCACTGCCTTATCTTCCACAGCAGGCCATTCCTCAGGGCCAGAGGAAGGACAGAGCTGCCCTGTGGCAGAGACGTAGAGAAGCACTCACCCAAGAGGACCTCCTCACGCCCGATTCTCCCTCCCCTGACCTCCCCTGCTCAGTCCTCTCTTTTCACACCATTGGGTATCTGAGATGACATTATTTATAATCAGGCCCATCTCCAGCATAGCCAGCGAGATGTTTAGGGACAGAGACCATGCCCAGCCAGCCTCGTGCCCTTAGAAGTTAATACCACAGCACTGGAGACAATCTTACTGAATAAATGATGGGTGCATGGATGGATGGGTGAATAAGTGGGTGGTGGGTGGATGGATGGATAGATAAGTGGATGGATGAGTGGCTGAGTGGATGGAAGAGTGGGTGGGTGGATGAGTGGCTAGGTGGATGGAAAAGTAAGTGGGTGGGTGGATGGAAGAGCCTGTGGGTGGGTGGGTGGGCAAATGGAAGAGTGGGTGGGTGGATAAGTGGGTGGGTGGCTCTGTGTTGATTCTTTTGCCATCCTATCTAAGTCCAGTACCCATCCCATCCAGATCTGCCCTAAATCTACTCACCGAATTTGGTACAAATTGAAGACAAAATTAGGCCCTGGAAAACAACCCAAGAAAAGTGTTAGTACCACCCCCGAAAGCTGCCATGGCCCTTTTAGAAACATCCAGTGTTCCCTTCCCCCTTCCAGAAGAGTGGCTGACTGAGAGGATCTCAGGAAGCCTTGGGGGCGTCCCAGGGTCCTTCCGGGCCTTCCCACTGGAAACCTTGGTCACCCGAGAAGGAGGCAGCCACAGCCAAGCTTAAAAGAACCAGACCTAGGCTTGAGTCTGGGCTCTTTCCAACCTTGTGGCTTTAGCCTACTTCAGAACCAGAGGCGATGGCCAGGCATGGTGGGGCACACCTGCAATTCCAGCATCTAAAACAGGCCAGGAATTTGAGATCCACCTGAGCCACCATAGTGAGAACCTGTCTCAAAACAAAGTCTCAAAACAAACCAAGTAGGGCTGGGAAGGTGGCTCAGTGGTAGAGCACTTGCCTTGTATGCATGAGGCCCTGGGTTCAATTCCTCAGCACCACATAAGCAAAAAGAAAAAAGCCGGAAGTGGCGCTGTGACTCAAGTGGTAGAGCTAGGCTAGCCTTGAGCTGAAGAGCTGAGGGACAGCGCCCAGGTCCAGAGTTCAGGCCCCACAACCGGACCCAAAAAAAAAAAACCCAAAAAAAAATCAAAACAAACCAAGTAGAAAAAACAAACAAACAAACAACACTCGGGGCTACAATTCGTCCTTGGGTGGAATTTCCAAGATACTCGAATTAGGCAGAAGTACAGCGGTACTCAGCGCAGGTGCCCACCCCGGGGTGTGTCTGCTGAAGTTCACTGAGGCTCTGCCCTTTCCCCCCAAGGAGCCTGTGAAGAAGACACTCACACCTCTGGGTTAAGGGGACCACAGCCGATCCGTGGGGAGACCCCGGAAGCTAGAAAAGGCCCACGGCCCACAGACCGAGGTCAGGAGGGCTGAGAAAACAAACATGAACTGTCCAGAGTCTGGACGGTTCCGCCATGGCCTTGGTGTTGAGGGCCCCCGGGGGTTAGGAGGGAGGCAGGGACTGGAGGTCAGTGGGGTGAGAGGAGCCCCATTCTCTGGATAACCTTCCTTCCATACCCAAGCCACTTTAACTGCCCAGCCTCCCGCTCCAGTCCCACTGTGGCCACTGCAGGAGAGATCTTTGCCACCTTGCCATCTGCGATGGGGGTGTGGGGAGAGGGGACAGCCCCGGACCCCAGACCCAGGGCTCACTCACCCTCCCAGCAGTACCCGCGCTGGTACCACTTGGCCAGACTGTAGCCGAGGATGGAGACCAGCAGCAGCGACAGCCCCACGCCGAGAATCAGGCCCAAGGTGCTGATGGAGTCCTCACCTGCAGAGACACCAAGCATCCTGAGGCTGCTGTGGCCTCCACCACCATCGCTTCCCCCCCCCAGGCCCCTCCCCCCGAAGAGGCACCATCGGAGGGCGCTAACTCAGCCCAGCCCCACCAGGATTGAGCCTGTGTGTGTGTGTGTGTGTGTGTGTGTGTGTGTGTGTGTGTGTGTGTGTGTCCCCTTCTGGGACTTGAACTCAGGGCCTGGCCAATGTCCCTCAGCTCTTCAGCTCAAGGCTAGTGCTCTACCACTTTGAGCCACAGCACCACTTCCGGTTTTCTGGTGGTTCATTGGAGATAAGAGCCTCACAGACATTCCTGCCCAGGCTCCTCAGATCTCAGTCTCCTGAATAGCTAGGATGACAGGTGTGAGCTACCAGTACTCAGTTGTCTCTCAGCTGTTTATTGTTGTTTTGTTGTATTTTTTCTCTCTCTCAAGGTTAGCACTCTACCACTTGAGCCATAGCTTTACTTCTGGCTTTTTAGTAATTAATTGGGTATAAGAGTCTTACAGACTTTACTGCCCAGGCTGGCTTTGAATCCTGATCCTCAGATCTCAGCCTCCTGAGTAGCTAGGATTACAACCACTGGGGCCAGCTCTCAGGCCTCCATTAACAGTGAGGAGCTGGGTCTCCTTCCTGAAGCCACAAGCATTCTACTTGATGGAGCAATCTCTTCCTGTTCAGGGAAGGAGGTCTAGCCTCAGCAGGAACATGGCGGCCAGAAGGGGCAGCCTCAGACCTACGACAGCATAGAACAAACTGGCACCCCAGGATGCTGGAGCTGAACAAGGCCTCCTGTTTGTTAGTTTAAGTGTGTGTTTCTGCTCACTTTTCCCACCCAAACCTCGCCCTGCACTGTA
>NW_012279532.1:0-1175 GCF_000151885.1 Dipodomys ordii
CATCAGCGCCCGGCTTAGAGCACTCACCTTAAGCTGAAGAGCTCAGGAACAGTTCCCTGGTCCAGAGTTCAAGCCCCCCCCCCAAAAAAAAGAAAGTAAGGCTGAGCTGGGCACCGGTGGCTTACACCTGTAATCCTAGCTACTCAGGGGGCTGGAAACATGACTTAAAAGGACAAACGCCCAAATCCTCAACCTTGAAGGTTTGAATGCCCAAATGTTCAAACCTAAGTGCCACAGAAGTCTGAATAAAAAGCAATATATGCAGGAGATCAAAGGAGGCTGGTATAAACTTTGGACTTTGCTTCTTTACATCAGATGTTGGGAAACTTCCTTTTCTAGGTGGTGGGGTAGTACTGGGGCTTGAACTCAGGGCACTGTCTTTTAGCTTTCTCACTGAAGGCTAGCACTCTATCACTTAAGCCTTCCCTCCACTTGTTTTTGTTGTTTTGATGATTAATTAGAGATAAAGAGTCCCTACCAAGATTCTTAGTCTGCCTAAGCTGGCTTTGAACTAGGAACCTTAGATTTCAGTCTCCTGAGGAGCTAGGAATACAGATGTAAGCCAGTAGTGCCCAATGGGAAATTTCATTTGAGCAGGGCTAGACTAAAACAGATAGTGGGCCTAGGACATGGGTTGTAGTTTGAGACCTGCTTTAGACTCTAGTGGATGATTAGGGCTATAGCCATGGTTCAAAACATTGGGAATATTTAAACAGCTAAGAGAAAATTACAGGTGGATAGAAAAACAGGAATTATGTTTATGACAAAAGGATTTAGAGCCAAGTAAAGCAACTTTATCTCTGCCAAGAAGTACTTTCTTAGATGTGATTTTCCTGTAGGCCTAGAAAATTTTCTTCCTTTTTAATTTTTGAAAAAGGGTCTCAGCCGGGCACTGGTGGCTCATGCCTGTAATCCTGGCTACTCAGGAGGCTGATGCCACGTCTGGCTTTTTCTGAGTAATTTATTGGAAATATGAGCCTCATGGACTTTGCTGCATGGGTTAGCTTCAAATTGCAATCCTCAGATGTCAGCCTCCTGAGTAGCTAGGATTACAGGCGTGAGCCATCTGAGCCCAGCTCTTAAAACTCTTTTCTCCAGCCGGGCGCTGGTGGCTCACGCCTGTAATCCTAGCTACTCAGGAGGCTGAGATCTGAGGATCGCTGTTCAAAGCCAGC
>NW_012279533.1:0-3019 GCF_000151885.1 Dipodomys ordii
CGGAAGTGGTGCTGTGGCTCAAGTGGTAGAGCACTAGCCTTGAGCTGAAGAGCTGAGGGACAGCGCCCAGGCCCAGAGTTCAGGCCCCACAACTGGACCCAAATAAAGAATTAAAAAAAAATAAAAAACGTATATGTTCCTAAACGAAATCAGTATTTTCTGTTACTTGATCCCAAAGATTTCCACAATCACAATTAACATCTAGTTAGATACCAAGAAACAGAAAAACACTACAGGAAAATTACTCATGCCTTCTTCCATTAAAAAGTAATAAAGCCCAGCAAACCATCATTCTTTTAATATTCAAATATAGACTTCAACAGAAAATTATTAATCAAGTAAGAATATTTGAGCAATTAGGAACCATTCTTAAAGAGAATTCTTCATTAGTAATCATTTTTTTTGAAAACCTCTGGACAAATAATTTTTGTTAGTAGCATATAGTCAAGTCATTTTAGTATTCAACAAAAACCTCAATTGTACTGTAGTTTGTCTTCATAAAGATTTGCCATTTTGCTGTTGAGATGGTGGTGTTTTCTTTAAAATCACTGGTACTTATTTTCAGCCTCATCTTTCCCCATCAATTTTTACATCTGTGCCTGTGTATCAGTTCCAGCACTTTAATGACAGAGATCATAGATTAAAAAATAATAACACAGCCTCCAATGCCAAAGGCAGCCTGCGGAAGGCACAAAACTGAGATAGATTTTGCTTCTGGCTTAATATTTTCCCTTAACATGTAGCAAGATATTCTCAGTGGTTAATACTCTTCTGGGGTTCAAAAGGAATTAGGAAATCTGAGTTATCAGTTGCCTTTTAATGTTTTGAGTTGCACTCAGACAACATGGAAACCTTGCTCACCTCTGACTGACAACATAATAATATAGAATAAATACTTGAGTGCAACAGAATATTAATAATGAGAAAATAAAGGAGAAATGCTTTTTGGAAAACTACTAAATGAAGGCAGCATTTCCTTTTCCTAAGCTTTGAGAAGCTACTGGCAGCTACACCTATTGCCACCAAAAGAAAAACAACCACCACTAGCGATGTGAGCATCCACAGTGCTGATTACTAAGGAACTAACTTTGTAATCTGTCAACAGTGGGATCACTGAGTTGCCAGATCTATCTAATACCACATGGGTGTGACATTACTGGTGTAGAGAGAGAGAAAGAACATTTCAAACTCTAGGAGTTCAGGAAGGAAAGGTGGGAGACAAAGGAGCTAAAATTTATTTAAGGAAATAATATCAGAAAATATATATGATATCAAATTTTTAAAAAAATATTGGGATGGTGGAGGAAAAGGATATCTTATGTTAACATTAATATTTTATATTTACATTAATATTTTATGTTGTTATAGCTTAACATACACTTGTAAGTGTAAGTTGTTTTATATTATATTTATTGTTATGACAAAAGAAAAACATATAGCAGATACACACACAAAATTAAAGAAAGAAAATTTATACAACTACAGGAAGTCATTCAATTACAATGTAAGCCTACAAGAAGAGAAGAAAGGAGCAAAGGAACAAAATACAATCAGAAAAGAATAAACAAAATAGAAGTAATACCTCCTTAACTACTAATAATATCCTTGAGGGAATTGATTAAACTCTTCAAATCAAAGGTAGCGAGTGATCATATGGAAGTCCTTCTCTTCATTCTAATTTCAGAGATATGCTTGTGATGCCTTTGGTGGAGGTAACTCTGGATTTACTGGCAATGTCTGGCTAGGGTAGAGATGTTAATTTATAAAAGTTTTCTATCATTAGAGAGCAAACATTTGGCAGGGACACATTTTTACTCCTGCTTGTAAGAAACAAACACATAAAATTACATCTGAAAATTTAACGTTTGCTCTATCAGGGAAGAGTCTGAATAAATGAGGCAAAATGAAAAGAAAGGAAAAAAATAAGAGAAGAAAGGACCTCACTACATACCTTCTGCAGATTCTGATCTCTATGATTAGCTTTCTTCTATCCAATTTCAAGAATCTATTTTATGCAATAATTCATTCATTAGATTCTTATTTTTACTGTAGATGGAAAATAGAGAAAAGTCTATCTATTCCACCACCACTGCGACCTTATATTCTATATCAAATCTAATAGTACAGTTTTTAATATATTCAATTTTTTCTTTCTTTTCTTTGCTTTTTTCTTTTTCTTTTTCTTTTGTTTTGCGAATCCTGGGGCTTGAACTCAGGGGCCTGGGCATTGTCCCTGAGCTTCTTTCATTCAAGGCTAATGCTCTACCACTTGAGGCACAGGACTACTTTGGACTTTTTCTGTTTATGTGGTACTGAGAAATAAAACCCAGGCTTCATGCATCGTAGGCAAGCACTCTACCACTAAGCCACCTTCCAGACCTATGTCACTTTTCGTCCTCTCCAAATAAAGTTGAGTTTGAAAAAATGTATTTCTTAAATTATTATTTCCTATTTCTACTGCTAACAATTATATTTATTTTACTTTAAAGATATTTTGCATACAGAGAAATAAACTAGATGTCCATATCTAAATCAATCTTCGCAAAATGAATACACCAATAATCACAGGACAGATATTACCAGCACTCATAAGCATTACTCATATATTTTCCAGTAAGTACTTCTGCCCTTAAATGCTATTCTGATTTAGGATTTGGTATATAAATTTTACTTTTTGTTGAATTGTATCTGAGTGCAATTTTATGGTTGGTACTTAATGTCTAGCTTCCTGAATTCAAACAAGTTTGTAAGATTTTATTGTGGTCTTGTGTTTAATTTTATCTAATTTGTTACCATTACTACCTTGTCTTCCATATTTATCACAGAATTTTAATTATTCAACTATTTCTCAGTGGTTGAGCCTTTTCCAATTTGGGACTATTGAAACTATGCTGTGATTCCTTTAGAAATACTTATGTGCGGGGGCTGGGAAGATGGCTCAGTGGTAGAGCGCTTGCCTTGCATGCCTGAGGCCCTGGGTTCGATTCCTCAGCACCACATAAGCAAAAAGAAAAAAGCT
>NW_012279534.1:0-1970 GCF_000151885.1 Dipodomys ordii
TAGCTCCATCCATTTCCCTGCAAATGCCATTATTTTGTCATTTCTAATGGCTGCATAATATTCCATTGTGTATAGATACCACAATTTTTGGATAACTGGTTTATTTTTAAAGGCAGCTTGCTTTTAGTCTTTTTTTTTTTCTTCTTCTTTTTTTTGTCAGTCATGGGGCTTGAACTTGGACTAGGTGCTGTCCCTGAGCTCTTCAACTCAAGGCCAGCACTCTACCATTTTGAGCCAAAGCGCCACTCCCACTTTTCTGGTGGTTAATTGGAGATAAGAGTCTTAGAACTTTCCTACCCGAGCTGACTTTGAAGTGCAATCCTCAGATCTCACACTCCTGAGTAGCTAGGATTACAGGTGTGAACCAATGCCTGGTTTGCCTTCAGTCTTTTTTTTTTTTTTTTTTTTTGCCAGTCCTGGGGCTTGAACTCAGAGCCTGGGCGCTGTCCCTGAGCTGCTTTTGCTAAAGACTAGCACTCTACCACTTGAGTCACAACACCACTTCCACCCTTTTCTGTTTATGTGGCACTGAGGAATTAAACCCAGAGCTTCATGCATTCTAGGCAAGCACTCGGCCATTACGCCACATTTCCAGCCCTTGCCTTCAATCTTAATAAGCTTTTTTTCTTTGTCTGTCATGGGGCTTGAACTCAGGGCCTAGGCTCTGTCCCTAAGTACTTTTTGTACAAGGCTAGTGCTCTACCACTTTGAGCCACATCGCCACTTCTGGTATTGTGGTGGTTCATTGAAGATAGGAGCCTCATGGACTTTCCTGCCCAGGCTGACTTTGAACCATGATCCTCAGATCTCATCCTCGTGAGTTGCTCGGATAACAGGTGTGAGCCGGCCAATAACTAGAGTCTTTATAGAGCCTTCTCTGCCATTAGGTAGAAGCATTATCTTTCGAGTTCTGCAGACTCTCCTAGCATCCTACCAGCCACACCCTACCAGGAAAGCCTGGCCTATTGGTTTAGGAACACAAACTTTATCCAAAGTCTCCCCAAGAGAAAAGGAAGTAGAAAAGAAATGCACCTCCCCTTTTTCCCCAAGTGGAATTAAAGTGCTTTTTTCTCCGGGAAAGTCAGGGCTGATCCGTTTCATATCTGTCTTGCCCTTGATCTCTTGGGTGTTTTTGTCAGTCTCACAGGCTTTACGAGAAAATACCTATCCATTCCTGGCCATGATCATGCTGAAGGACCGGAGGATGACGGTGGTGGGTCGGCTAGAAGGCCTCATCCAACCCGATGACCTCATTAACCAGCTGATGTTTATTATGGATGCGAACCAGACATACCTGCTCTCAGAACGCCTGGAAAGGTACGAGGAAGGACCTTTCTGAAAGGAAAAGACTAGCTACATGTTTGGAAGGCCTCCACAAACCTAGGTTTTTGTTTTTATTTTTGTCTTGGACATCTTTAAGTGCCTTGCCCATTTGGTGTCAGGACAATTGCATACTTAAGTTAGTCTGCATTAGATCATCCATTCTTAGAAATGCAAATCAATAAAGACAGCGCTCCATGTCTAAGAATGAGTATTCTATCAATTAAGATAGCTGACCATCATAGAAAGAACTTAAATATAAAAAATGTGCGATGTGCCAGGCACTGGTGGCTCACGTCTGTCATCCTAGCTACTCAGGAGGCTGAGATCTGAGGATTGAGGTTCAAAGCCAGCCCGGGCAGGAAAGTCCATGAGACTGTCTCTTATCTCCAGTAAACCACCAGAAACCAGAAGTGGCACTGTGGCTCAAGTGGTAGAGCACTAGCCTTGAGCTGAAGAGCTGAGGGACAGCGCCCAGGCCCTGAGTTCAAGCCCAGGACTAACCAAAAAAAAAAAGTTCAATGGTAATAATGGCATCCTTCTGCCCCCATT
The DNA here is from genome assembly GCF_000151885.1 of Dipodomys ordii. NCBI lineage: Eukaryota > Metazoa > Chordata > Mammalia > Rodentia > Heteromyidae > Dipodomys > Dipodomys ordii. The sequence continues at coordinate 1,873 of NW_012279534.1, forward strand.
ACGTGAATTGTGTACATTAATCTTAGAAAAGCTGAAAGGCACAGAAGGGAGCTGAGTGTGGTGGGGAACACCAGAATCCCAGTACTAGGGAAGCTAAG
>NW_012279535.1:0-1526 GCF_000151885.1 Dipodomys ordii
CCACCTGCTCCCCGGGCGACACGACACGACGGGGGGCCGCCGCTCCACGGCGCCCAGGGAGCACCGGCCGGCCGGCGCCGCGTCACCGGGTCCTAGCGCCCTTCACTCGGAACGCGGCGTGGATGGCGAAGCGCGCCGAGTGGGAGGGCGCTGCAGACACCCCCCGGGTCCCCTCGCATACAAGGGCAGCGACAGGGAAGCTGAGGACGGAAGAGGCACGCGTGTTACCCGGGTGCCTTCCATGCTTCCGTGAAATGGGTAGAAACAAAGCCAACTCCCACTCCCACATTTCTTCCTCTGCGGGGCTCCGCGCCCTGCTCCTTCCCAGGCGCTCTCCTCCTTCCCCCACGACGTTCCGTCCGGGCTACCGAGGCCCCTGCAGCGGACCCTCGTGGAGGAGACACGCCGACGGGCCCTGGGCGATGCCCGACGCCTTATGGCCGCGGCTCCACAGCGCTGGGCCCCCCACCCTCTCGGGCGGAGCCGCAAGTAGGAAAGAATCAGAAACATCTGGGCTGTTTCCCCCCGCCCCCCCCACCAGAGGCCAGGGTGGGGGTCCTGGTAAGAGAGGAGAGCCCTGGAGCCATTTGCTCCTCCGCTTTCCACCCTTCCCACCTTCCTCACCTCTACTGCTCCTGCATCCGTGCTCCATCCCAAAGCGGTGTCCTGGGGAAACTGGAGAATCTCCTCCCCTGCTCCCCCTCCACCCTACTCCCACTTCCCAGGCTGGCAGGTAGAGTCCCCGCAGACAGGATGGTTCTTGCTGAGAAACCTAGCATAAAGCCTTGTGCCTTCCAACTTGAGACTTCCTCTGGGATCTGGCCCTGCCTTCAGCCTCAGTTTCTCCAGCTTATTGCCTCATTGCCAGGTGTCCTACATGCCTCTCCTCCTGACTTATCTAAGTATAAAGTATGAGTGTAAACAATTTGCTAGTCAGTGCCCACCTTCTTAACCCCAGTCTCACTGTCAGTCGTGGGGTGTTAGAGAAGCCAGGGTGTGAAGGATGGGGCCCAGCTGGCTGGAGACATCTCAGAGGCAGAAGCAGGAGACCTGGGTCCAGAGGGGCTTCTAGTCCCTCTCCCCACTTCTCAGTCAGGAGCCAAACACCCTCCTCAAGCCAACAAATCTTTATTGTTTACTGTGTGCTAGGACTGTGCTTCGCACAGAGGACACATCATGGAGCAAAGCAAAACGAAATAATGTCTGCCTTCATCGAGTTTACCTTCTATTGGGGCAGAAAACAGACCATTAACATGTAGATTGTTTTGAAATGATTTTGATTTATGGTAACTATTTCTCTAGGCAATCAAAATTGGGGAATCTTTAAATCATGTGAGAAGTGAAGCATAGAAGATGTCAGAAAGTGGGGCTGGGAAGGTGGCTCAGTGGTAGAGCGCTTGCCTTGCATGCCTGAGGTCCTGGGTTCGATTTCTCAGCACCACATAAGCAAAAAGAAAAAAGCCGGAAGTGGCACTGTGGCTCAAGTGGTAGAGCGCTAGCCTTGAGCTGAAGAGCTGAGGGACAGT
>NW_012279536.1:0-2108 GCF_000151885.1 Dipodomys ordii
TACCACTTGAGCCACAGCGCCACTTCTGGCTTTTTTTTTCTGCTTATGTGGTGCTGAGGAATTGAACCCAGGGCCTCATGCATGCAAGGCAAGCATGAGCCTGAGGCACCTTCCCAGCTCCAGATTTTTTTTTTTGAAGCCATTACAAAAGGAGTTGCTTTTCTCATTTCAGCCTTGCTCTTCTTACTGTTGGCATACAGAAAAGCTACTGATTTTTGTGGGTTAATTTTATACCTTGTTACTTTGCCAAAGTTTTGGATCAGCTCAAGTAATTTGGGTGAGGAGTCTGTGGGGTTATTCAAATACAAGATCAGGTAATTTGCAAAGTGGGAGAGTTTTACTTCTTTCCCAAAATAGGTTATTTTTAACTATGAAAATTGAAAACAAGGAAACCTGTTGGGTATGCTGTATTTTATGGAAAATGATGTAGTCAAGTGGGATAGAGGGCATAAAAATTGATTGAATAGAGGGTGAACCTGTGTGGAGAAGGAAAAATGACATCCTGTTTTATAAACCATAAAAGCCAAGAAAAAAGAAAAAAGAATAAATAGATTTTATTTTATAGGGTTTGTTCTTCATATTCTTTCATTGTTTCAAATTGCTCATTTCCACAAGTATCATATTTTAGTACAGAACGTGAAAGATTGAAGGACTTTGGAGTCAGAAATCAGAATTTCAGTTCTTCCACAATCTGGTAAACTTGAACATATTCTTTAACTTTCCTGAGTCTTCATTTTGTTACCTACACAATGGAAATGACACTTGCCCAAATCAAGGAAACAGTGGGTATCAGTAGAAGACCTAGGCATAAAAAATTGAAAACATTAAAATATGTAAGGCAGTGGTCAGGAAATGTTTTTCCATAAGCTTTGGGCAGACACCGCCGGACATTGCTTTTTAAAATCATCACTAATTATTAAAAAATTATTATAAAAAATAATTAGTAGATAGAAATCTCTTGCTTTTTGTATCTGGCAGTATTTGCTCATTAGGAATCAAATACTTTTGGCAACTAAATTTCCTTGCATAACAGGTCATGTGAAAATCCATTATATTTCATACTACATATTTTAGAAATGAAATTACAGGTGTTTTAATGATTTGATAAAGAATATCATACTAGTGATAATTGAATAAGCTCTTACTTTAGACACTTGATGGCAATATCTTCTTTCGGGAATGAGTGGTATTAAGTAGTAGCGCCTGAATTATCCCTTTACCACCACTTCAGGAGAGGAGGCTGAAGTAGGGCAAGATGTAAATGCTCCAAAAGGTGGGCTTTTTAAACCCTCTTGATAAGGTTAATGCGTACTAGTTTCTTTAGTTAGGAATTATGCCTGCATAATGGCACAAATTGAAACCATTTATTAAAAGAATTAAAGCAATAGAAAACATTAATGTTTATTAAGCTATTCATCACTTTTGATTTGTTTTTAACATATTTCCTTCGAATTTTGAAGTAAAATATAAATATTATTATAATAAAATCTCAAGTTACAAATATGAGCCACGCATGGTGATGTGTGCTTTTAGTTGTAGCTAGTTGGATGTCTAAGGCAAGAAGATCATGTAAGCCTACAAATTTGAAACTAGGGTAGACAACAGAAGCCTTGTCTCAAAATAAGAAAATTGAAAAACGAAGTTACATTTCGACAGCATGAAACCATTTAGATGACTTCTTAGGAAAAAATATGCTAAAATCACTTTATAGTAATACTATCAAAATTACCTTTTAAAGCTATCTGTCCTTCTCTTTTTATGAGTTATACTAATAAATCTTTTAGAGGATTAGGATTTCTGGGGTAATAATAACTTTATAAATATGTCACAAAAGGATTTACCAGTATCCAAGACACTAAGCAAAATATTGCAAAGTAATAACTTGAAGAAGGTAAGGCTCCAATGATAATCTAAGAGAGTGCTTAAGGCATTATCAGAGTTCTTGTGTTATAGTAGAAGCTTGCTAAAAAAACTTTGGGGTAAACTAGCTTCTTAAAAACCTCTTCAGGGGGCGACTCAGTGGTAGAGCGCTTGCCTTGCATGCATGAGGCCCTGGGTTCGATTCCTCAGCACCACATAAGCAAAAAGAAAAAAGCCGGAAGTGGCAC
>NW_012279537.1:0-2103 GCF_000151885.1 Dipodomys ordii
AAAATATACTTGGAACTCAAAAAATTAAATCCCCCAACAACAAATCCTCAAAGAAACAACTGCCCAATAAATAAGTGGGCTAAAGAATTAAAGAATTATTTGAAAAAGAAATAAGAATGGCCAATAGACACATGAAGAAATGCTCAACTTCTCTAGCCATAAAAGAAATGCAAATCAAACCAACCTTGAGATACCACCTCACCCCAGTTAGAATGGCTATAATCAAGAACTCTAATAACAACAGATGCTGGAGGGGATATGGCCAAAAGGGAACCTTACTGCATTGTTGGTGGGAGTGTAAACTTGTTCAACCACTTTGGAAAGCAGTGTGGAGGTTCCTCAAAAGACTCAACCTAGAGTTCCCCTATGACCCAGCAATCCCACTTTTGGGCATTTATCTGAATGATCAGAAACCAGGCTTACATCGCCCCATTTGTTAAGAAATGGAACGACTTGGAAAAAATTATATTAAGTGAAGTAAGCCAGGCCCAAAGAAACATAGGTGCCATGGTTTCCCTAATATGTCTAGGCCAAGCAGAAAAGTTCAAAAGCTATGTACAAATGACCATATATGATGATGTTAAGCGAAATGAACCACAAGATAGGGACACCAGTGTTTTTTTTCTTGCTATCGTTTTTAATGTATTTAAAATGCACTATGTGATTTTTTTGTTTCTCTTGTATGTTCTTCCCCACGGTATAACCCGTTTTCACTGTGTTTGATGTCGGTGCCCTGCATCTTGTATATACATTTTTCTAATTTGAGGAGGGGAAGGGAGATAATAAAATGGTGAAATAAGGATACAGGTTGACCCATTGTAACAATGAGATATACAAGACACTGTGTTGAAAATGAACTTTACAACTTGAGGAGGGGGAGGATTTGGGGAGATGTGAGGGAAGGGAGGGTAGGGGAAAAACAAAGGAGGAGGTAACAATGCTGGAAATATACTCATTATCTTACTCATGTGACTGTAACACCTCTGCACAGTATTCTTACAATTAAAAAAACATAAAAAAAGAAAAGTACCACACATGTGGCCATGTTAATGTCAACTTTTATAATTTAAGCTTTATTCAAGTTAAAGTAGAGCAAACTGTATTTAAAATTTGACCTTTGAAAATAATTAAAATTTTATTGCCATTTGAATTTAATTCTTTCCTTTTCCTGTTAAAAAATGAAGTGGGCTTAATTTATCATGAAAGCAGAAGGTGGAGATAATCAGTTTGGTAAATATTAGGCTTTTTTTTCTCTCTGTGAAATTCCAGGCAAAGGAAAATGCTGTGTGGCTGTCTGGGAGAGTGCACGCTGGGGCGAGAACTGGTTCTTTCAAGTGATCTTGGACCTTGAAAGCTGAGTAACCCCTGTTGACATTTTTCTGTTCTTTTTTCTTTCTGAGGTCACTGAAATTTCATTCAGTTCATCTGATTTGAGACTGTATTCATTGATAACCTTAGATTAGCTGGTCAATTAAGTCTGGCCAAGAGTTATTTATTTTCCTCTTCACAGCATTTGGCATGTAAATGAAATGTGTTCAATCTACTGTAGCCACACTGACAAAAACACTATTATCACCTGAGAACTTTTACATTGTGCCATTAAATATATCCTTTAACTTTGAAACATGAAACATATTTTGTTCATAAGGCAAATATTAATTGTCTAGTTTTTTTAACCTTTCATTTTATTTTTTTTATTGTGAAAATACTGTACAGAGGGGTTACAATTACATGGGCAAGATAATGAGTACATTTCTTATCAAGCATTGTAGCCTCCTCCTTTGTTTCCCCTTCCCATCCCTTCCTATCCTCCCCCCCCCCCCAATCCTCTCTGCTCCCCCCCACCACAGTTGTAAAGTTCGTTTTTGACATAACTTGTACAACTTGTACATAACTTGTACATTTTGACATGACTTGTACATCTCATTGTTGCAATGGGTCCACCTGTATCCCTATTTAAACGATTCGTTTTTCCCTTCCTCTCCACAAATTATACCGATATGTTTATAAACAAGACCACACTAAAGCTACCAGCACGACTATGTTTATTGCAGCATTATTTACTATAGCTAAGATATGGAACCAACCCAGATGCCCCTCAGT
>NW_012279538.1:0-7243 GCF_000151885.1 Dipodomys ordii
AGAGGGGTTACAATTACATGGGCAAGATAATGAGTACATTTCTTATCAAGCATTGTTGCCTCCTCCTTTGTTTCCCCTTCCCATCCCTTCCCACCTCCCACTCCCCCCCACCGAATCCTCCCCCCCGCCCCACCAAAGTTGTAAAGTTCGTTTTTGACATACCGACTTGTACATCTCATTGTTGCAATGGGTCCACCTGTATCCCTATTTAAACGATTTGTTTTTCCCCTTCCCCTCCACAAATTATACCGACATCATTTTTCTTAAGTTCTAGAGCTGGAGAGTCCAAGATCAAGTGGACTATATCTCGTGAGGAGTGTTCTCTGTTATAATATGGTAGAAGGCATCAAATGAGAGAGAAAAAGAGAGAGAGGAGAGAGGAGACAGAATTTTTCCTTTTACGTGCAATCTATTTCTGGAACTCAGTCTTGTAACAACAGTATCAATCCATTCACGAGGACAGAACCTTTATGACCTAACCAATTCTTAAAAATTCTACCTCTCAGTACTTGCACTAAAGATTAAGTTTCTACCTTGTGAACTTAGGGGGAACACATTCAAACTACAGCAACTCCATGTGGCATATCATTGGAGATAAAATTTGTTAATATCACAATTAAGGAATTGACACTTGTGCTACTAGTGTTCAGACTTAATCTGCTCTATCAGTTTAAATTTCAACCTTTATAGAGAAAAGTTGGTAGTCAGACACGGTTGAGTACTTGCTTGTGTGTTTGAGTACTTGCTTGTGTGTGGTGATAAATTCTGTATCTACAATAGTGAGCCTGTCAGATTGTAGCCCTTTCTTTACAAAAGTTACACTCAGATCAAATACCTACTGAAATAATAAATAACATTTAGTACCAGTTGCTATTCTCAGTTCTTTACATACCTGTTTAGTCTTCACTGTATCTCTACAGGATGGATCTCATTGTTATTTCCACTGAGGGCGCTGAGGCATGGAGAGATTAATTCACGAAAATTCACACAGCTTTTAAGTGACACAAGTGAGATTTGAACCAGAGAATCTGTCTACATATGTTGGCCTTTTAACCCCTATGATCTTGCAATATTGTTTAAGAAACAGGGGAAAGACTGGAAATGGACAAAATGGTATCCAACCAGCCTTAACTTGAATTTGTCATACCTCATGACCATGATCATAACTGATGCCCTTGGAAAAACCAAGGAATGGAACTCAGCATGCACATTTCTTAACATAAATATCCTCCTATTGGTTCGTTTTTTCATATTTCTAACTGACATTATGAGCCCAGATCCCTTCTGTCTTCCTTTACCTATTCATAATATATTTGGTGTTTAAAATGTGTTGGACATATGGAAATGTATGTAAAAGAGGATGCAAAGGGTACATAAGAAAGAGATATAACATCTCTTCCCCATTAAAAAGAAAAAAGAACTACATGGCTCAGTTGGTAAAGTGCTACCCAATAAGTGAAAGTGGCTGTAGGCACTGAGTTCAAGTCCCAGTCTTGGACGTAGAAAAAAGAAAGAAAAGAAAAGAAGATAGAAGACTTTCCGATGCCTTTGAAAAGACAATAGTTTCCTAACTAGCTACTTCTGCCTTTATAAGTTCATTAATATAATCTGTGCCTTCATTGAATATGTAATCAGTGCTATTATCTCCATTATTGTGGGGAGTAGAGACAGGCAAAGATTAAACAAAGCATCATCTAAAATATGTCTCCATGCACCTTGGAATTCATCAGAAACAGAGCCCAAAGGATTTGTTATACCTCCTCTGTACCTGGCATCCCTTATCTTATTTCAACCAGAGGACTGAAAAAACGTCACAGAAGAATCTTCTTGGAAAATCCTAATTCCTCTACCACACATAGGTCCAATTCTGTGCAAGTGTTGTAGATGCTACTGGGTCCTGGCTTCCTTCTTCCTCATCTCCACTTATTGTCAAGCCACTCTCCCAGATCCTTCTTCCTTTAATTCTTTCTTTTCTTGCCAGTCTTGGGGCTTGAACTCAAGACCTGGGCATTGTCCCTAAGTTTCTTTTCCTCAAGGCTAGCACTCTACCATTTGAGTTACAGCGCCACTTCTAGCTAAGCCATATTCCCAGCCCTCCTTCACTTATTTCTTATCTGTTGGTGTTCTTCAGGAGTTGATTCTGGTCTCTGTTCTCATTCCACACATACTTCCAGGGCTGCTGAGAGTGTCAGGAAAGTTAAGGCTTGGTACTTGGAGACAAGAGAGTCTTGAGAAATGTCAAGTACACATCCAAGCCAAGACCAATCAAGGCGTAGGCCTGCCTGGCTCAAGCAGTAATGAAAGATAACATGAGCTGCTCTTACATTTATTATACTTGCAAAGCAGTGAAAGAAAGAGTAGTTCTAAGTGTCAGCTCCCATTTTTGAACCACATGCTAAAAAGAATGAAACTCAAACAAAATGGAACTTGCTGCACAAGTTGTGGATTCCACTTCCCTGACAAGCCAATCTAAGAGGAAGCTATGTGATCTTCTATTGTGCAGCCCTGTTCTGAGGGAAGAATGTAAAGCTCCACACCTCCACAGAATCTGCATGCCACAAGAAACTGTCCCATGGCCGCCTCCCAGAGGAGACAGGGAGACAGTGGCGTTGGAGCCCCTTCTGAAAGGCTTCCCATCATTTCCCATTTGTAAAGGACCTTAGAGCACTCCGAAAATTTTCAAATAAACTGCTGAACACCAGAGTGGCTTGTGCCTGTAATACTAGCTACTCAGGAGGCTGAGATCTAAGGATCATAGTTCAAAGGCAGCTCAGGTAGTAAAGTCTGTGAAACGCTTACCTTCAATTATCCACCAGAAAACCAGAATTAGAGCTGTGGCTCAAGTGGTTCTAATCTTGAGGAAGAAAGCTCAGAGACAGTGCCCAGGCTCTGAGTTCAAGCCCCAGGAACAACGCACACACGTGCATACTCACTCACTCACACACACACACACACACACACACACACACACACACACACACACACACACATTTAGATAAGCTGAGATCTAAGCCTTTGCTGTGTGGCTTATGTAGCTACGTTTAAGGTCACCAGAGAGCCACTGCTGAGTCACAGAGGGGAATTTTGGAGCATTTATGCATTAGAGAAATGCAATTAAGTGGAAGGAAAATAGCCATTATCATCTTTTAAGTTTGAAGCTCTTGCCTTCCTGATGCTAAAGCAACCTGTTGTGAACTCATTCCATTACTTAAATCACTCTCTAAGGCAATAGATTTGTCTAAACTAAAAAATAACCATTAGGGACTTTTAAAAAACTAAACAAAATTATGAACATATCAGCTTGAAGACAACTGACTGACAGCTAATTCCATCCTAAAAATGAGAACCCCCCCATCTTTCCCTTCTAGCCTTAATGGGATATTTTTGAAAAGTATCTATGGGAGGCTAGGCACTATGTTAGGTGTAAGCTATTTCTCATGATCACAGAATAGAATAATAGAGAATTTTTCAAGATGTTTAGCACCTTGGAGTTTGGAACAGTTTTAGAAAGTATCTTACAAGAACCTTTAAATGTATATGTGTGTGCTCTTGGTTTAGGAGAAATACAGTTTTAAAATTAAAGAAATCATGTCAGTTTTGTGCATGTAAATGAAACTGGGCTTTTAAACCCCATGTCTATAAGCCCATCATGTTTGTCCATTTTGACTAAACTGATTGCCTTAATATGGTCTCTCTGAATTGACTGGTTTTTAACTAACTGGTGGATCTAGTAAAAATGTAAAACTAGTAACGAGTGGGGAAACAGCTTCTTTGTCAATAAAATCATTGAAGTCTATAGCTGATTGCCTGATCCCTTCCTCCAAAGTGAGTAAGACACTAAGATAGTGGCAACTAAGGGGCAGGATTGAAAATGGCAGTGAGCATCTGAGAAGAAATGCTTGATGCAGACTTGCATCCTGATGAATTAGATACTTCTATTGCCAAGTTGATTCTTTTTTGGAACTTGAGCTATTTTTAATTACCAGTGGGTGTTTTATTGGAGCCATTGGCATACTGTTTAGTTTAGCAGATTGGAGAGCTCCTAGAAATGTTTAACTTGGAAGAATTCACAAACATTTTGCAAACAATAGTATTTTGATGCCTACATATCTGTGCCTACTTGAAACAAGTATTAGCACCCACAATCACTGATCAAGATCCTTTCCCTGGACTTAAAGAGATCCTTTGGTTTCCTTTCCCACTCTAGGAATCCCAGCAATCACCGTAGCAGTCATACTCAGTGTGAGAAAAGATCTGTATGGAACTATGAGCCCAACAACTCCATTGTAAGTATCAGCAATTCTGCTTCTCAGGTGCTGGGGCTGGGGCCAGTCTGGACATGGTGGGAAGATCCTGGGTTTGATTTTAACACTGGCTTTAGGGAGCACTCAGTCATTCAGTCATGGCCACATGAATAGAATCCTTAGTTGCCTAGATTCTGTATGACATTGAGCAAATTGCCTTCTGTGTTTTTTCTCTTTTCTTACTCTCAAAGTCATGTGCAGATTAAACTGTCTACATATATAAAGTGCTCACTCTGGTGCCTGATCTTGGATAAGTGCTACATATCTGGCAAACGTTAGGATTATAAAACTCACAGACCACTGGAAAGACTTTGTGGCTACACTAATGAAATATTGAGCTAAATTGGAAAACATTTTCTACCCGTCAGCCACAAAGATCTTCCCTAAAGGAGACTGCACAGCTTTCCTTTGGACCTGGCTTAGTTTCCATGTCCTCTTTCTTTCTGATCCTATTTTTCTCATTTGATATGTAAGCCCAGCTGTCCGGTTCTCTCAATCCCAGCTATAAGAGCTCGACCATTCACAAAACTCCATCTTTTCATGACCCTCTATTATAATCATGTCATCCTTTAGACTGGAAAATATCACTTCAGAATTTGGATTTTTCCTTACTTACCCATTGTTGTTGTTTACATAACCCCCCCTTTTTTTTTTTGGTTGGTTTTTCTGGGCACTGTCCCTCAGCTCAAGGCTCAAGGCTAGTGTTCTAGCACTTGAGCCACAGCGCCACTTCTGGATTTTTCTGCTTACATGGTGCTGAGGAATCGAACCCCGGGCCTCATGCATGCAAGGCAAACACTCTACCATTGAGCCATCTTCCCAGCCCTACATCACCCTTATTGTTACCTCTTAAGATCATGTCCACTATAGATTTCCTTTCCCACTAGACTGAACTGGAATCAAGTGTAAAAGGACCTGCTCCTAAGACTTCTACCTTTTCTATTGACATGACAGTTTCCAGCAGGTCAAAATTATATTGCCCTTTGCCGCCAGATGTTTTCTAATTAAAGTTATTATTTCCTTTTTCTGCTCTTTCTTCTTAGCTCTCTCTATCTCCCTGTCCTTTCTCTTTGCCTGTTTTGTGACTTAAAAGGTCCCTAGCATCTAGCTAATGCTGATTCTTCTTCAAAGATCAAATGCAAAAACAAAAGCAGAACAAAATCAACTCATCCCTCCTCCTATTGCCATCACCTCCAACATTTATCATTTGTGGTTCAAATATTCAAAATCCTTTCTTCTAATTACATTGAAGTATACAGTGTAATGTTGTTGATTATAGTCAACCGACTGTGCAATAGAGGAGCACCAGAACTTATTTCCTTCTGCCTATTGTTGTTTTGTACTATATTGAGTAACTTCCCCCCAATTTCTCCCCTCTACTCATCCTAGCCTCTGTTAAATGTTTTACTTTGTACTCCTGAGTGACCTCTTACACACTGTTAGCCAAATGATAGATTTACACCATTTTGTATATTGTTCTTTTCACTGAACAATGTCTCTTAAAGATGATTCTTTGTCAAAGCTTAGACTAACTGCTTCATTTTCAGTTTTCTATGACTTTCTTGAAGGCTGAAGGTGTCTTAAGATTCAGAGAAACCCAAGTATTAGATTCCATTAGGGAAATTCAACGTTCTCTTTCACAACCTACCAACTCGCCTGCACATGAACTTGCGCATATACGAAGTTGTGTATACCAATGTGAATAACATGTCCAGAAAGAATTCTTCTATCTAGGAAAGTGTTCGCAGCCAAGTTGACATGCATTAGCTGGTCTGAATTTAAAAATCCAGGGCACTGCTTCTGGTATCTGCAAAATGGAGTATGTTCATTAGAACCACTGCATATTTCTCCTCTTAGAGCAACTGTACTAGCATTAGTGCATGCAGTGGCTAGAGTTGACTTTTGGATTTCAAATGCATTATATTTTAAAGCAGCACAACTAGAGCTGTGTTCTTTTTGTTGTATTTTCATTAACTCTGACCATCTCATCATTGTTTGGTATTATATTCAGAAAAACTAGCCATGGCTCATGTACTTTTACTATGATATTTAGCATGCAAAGAAGAATTCATCCTGCAAATAATAGTTCAGGTGTGAGGTGGTGGGAAGAGAGCCACTTTGAGGGAAAATGCATAATTTGTTTTTCTGCTGTTAAGGAACAGTATAGTCTCCTAGGGAATTAAAGCTAAGAGGCTTGTCCTTATGTAGGACAGAAATTGCCTCTCAAACTTCTAACATTGAAGTGGGGCTCATGAGAGTGGGGTTCTAGTCTCTGCCCTGGGTGTAAATGAAGTGTGTCACCTAGGCTGATGTCACTAGTCCAGGTGTTTTTAGACTTAATGAAACTGGCTAGGTGATCTTCAGAGATCCTGTAGAGAGAGGTTTATGTTCCCCTACCTCACAAAAGTCTTCTTTTCATTGTTTCTTACAGCTGTTGGATTAAAGATGATTCTATATTTTACATCTCAGTGGTGGCTTACTTTGGCCTCATATTTCTCATGAATCTCTCCATGTTTTGTACGGTTCTTGCTCAACTGAATTCTGTGAAATTCCAAGGCCAGAAGAGTCGGAGAAAGATGATCTTACATGACCTCAAAGGCACAATAAGCCTGACATTCTTACTTGGCCTTACTTGGGGGTTTGCCTTTTTTGCCTGGGGACCCGTGAGGATCTTCTTCATGTATCTTTTTGCCATTTGTAACACTTTGCAAGGTAACTTCTACCCCTTTGACCTTCCAGTGACTACCTAGACTTCCCGCAGGGCTTTACATTACCTAATCAAGATTCCAAGAAGAAAAAAATATTCCAAAATGCCTGTATGCCTGTGCTCCTAATGATTTTACATAGCCACTGGAAAACATTAGCTAGATGCTAGCATATATATATATATATATATATATATATATATATATATATATACACACACACACACACACACA
>NW_012279539.1:0-2798 GCF_000151885.1 Dipodomys ordii
TGGCTCAGTGGTAGAGCGCTTGCCTTGCATGCCTGAGGCCCTGGGTTCGATTCCTCAGCACCACATAAGCAAAAAGAAAAAAGCCGGAAGTGGTGTTGTGGCTCAAGTGGTAGAGTGCTAGCCTTGAGCTGAAGAGCTGAGGGACAGCACCCAGGCCCAGAGTTCAGGCCCACAACCGGACCCCCCCTAAAAAAAAAAAAGAAAGAAGCTAGGCATGGTGGCACAGTCCTGCAATCTCAGAACTTTGGAGGCTGAAACAAGAGCCTCCTGAGTTTGAATAAGACTGAAAACATAGTGAGACTACCTACAAAGCACGATACATGACCTATACATTTTGCTTGAAAACACTATGCTAAGAGGCTAGTCTGAAAAGGTCACACAATGTATGTTTCTATTTATATGAAAACCCCAGAACAGGGAATTTCATAGACACAGAAAGCACCTTGGTGACTGCTAGGGGCTAAGTAGAGAGCAAATGAAGAGTAATTAATGGGTTTTAATTAATGAATGCTTAATTACTGGGTTTAATTTGGGCCTAAGGAAAATATTTTAGAAATGAGATAGATATGACAATTACACAACAGTGTGAATGTAGTAAAGGTGATTGAATTGTTCATTATTTTTGTTATATAAATCTCACTTCAATTCCAAAAATGTATTGTCTGTCTAGTGAGAAAAAAAAAACCCAATATAGCAGAATGTTGACAATGTAGCCGATCCAGGTATAAGATAGTGAAGAACACACTAGAGAAGTCAAGCAACTTCCCTGACAGGTTTGCAATTTTTCAAAAGAAAAATGTTGGTTAGTAAGCAGATGAACGTTATATCTAGAAAGTCAAGATAGTTTCACGAGACTGCTACATTAAGGTGGACAGCTGAGTCGAGAATCCATATAATTTTAATATGATTCATTTGATCAACAATAAGAATAACTTACTTTGCTGGCCAGCAACTTTTCTAGTGGTAAAACATCTGTTTTCAGGAGCGTCACAGTCCAATATAGGTATGTAATAAGATAGAAATGTCTGCCCAACAGTGTGGAAGAAAGAGCTAATTGAGATAGTCTGCACAAGTGGTATTGTTGATTTAACCGAATGCTTTCAGGTTTGGAAACTAAGTGGATCTATTCAGGCTTTGTCACTATCAAAGGATTCTTACATTTATGGAGGCCTAAAAGCAAGAGGGGAAAAGCTGCCAGTGTCCCATGAGAAACATTAGACGCCCTGGTGACCACGCTGACCCTTGCACAGAGTGTTCTGAAACCCAAGCAGGAATGTAGAACACAAGCAACACATCCTGTAACTTCCTAATGATGAGAGGACAGCTAGTTGGCCTCTGTTACACACCATGTCCAAAGGAGTTAATGCCTGCCTGCTTCTTTATGAGCCCGCGATCGAAGTCTAAATCCCCAATCCAACAATCTCTGAGGCATGGCAACAAATGAATCTGTCTATGCAGGATGAGAAGTTGTTTCTCTAAAATGCATTAAAAGAAAGCACATAAAGGCATATGAAGTTGTACAATGATACAGAGATTCTAACATTACTGAACTGTACAGTTAGAAATGGCTAAGATGACACCTTTCTTATGAATCTTTACAAGAAAAAAACCTACATAGGGCTCAATTTTTATTTTTCATTCTGCAGCTCTGAGAATTAACCTCTCTTTTCATCTAAAAAAATGAGGCACATTGAGATCCTTTAAGTCTTGACAGGACTTATGCTCCAAATGAGATATAATCTGCTCCTATGGAGGAGGGGGAAAAACTCTACTCAAACACTCAGATCCCTGCATAAATCTTACTTGAACAAGAAAAAACGGACATACGAATGGATTAATGGCAGGAAGGCATTAAAAATAGAAAAGAACTATTGATTTAAAGGTGTTACTTCAAGAGATAAGTACCAATAAACACTGGAGAGCAGTGGTCTCCATTCTCCTGAGGATGACATGCTCTCTTCTGCTCTCCATTGGGGTTTACTCATGCCTTTGAGATGCAATTTATTGCTTACCTACATACTGCTTAGGGCTTAACAAATCCTTAAAGGGGATGGGGGAGGCTGTGTTTATAGATATAATATTTGTAGGGAGATGAATACAAGAATTCTCAACTTCAATACCTGAGTTCTTTCCTGCAATATGCTGCCTTTTTCAGAATTTTATCAAGAACACTAAGAACAAAGCCATGTGCAATCAACAAGGCCTAATAAGGCTATCTTTAGTATCCATCTATTAGAAGGATATTACCATTGAGAACTTGTTACTTAGCTAATCTTTATTGAAATATGCCATAAGTATGACAAACATACCAGATTTCAAAGAGACAGTATGAAAAAGGACTTTAAATATCTGATTAATAATTTTATATTGTTCTCACATTACACATTATGTTGTTTTCACAATTACAATTTGGTTACATTGGGTTAAAAATATATTATCAAGTTAAGTATGTCTGTTTTTCACCTTTATAATGTGGCTACTGAAAAGCTTAGAATTACACGTGTGTTTAGTATCATATTTCTTTTTATATGGTTTAGAAGGAGGGGATTTGATTGTGACATTTCCATGCATATACACAATGTATCACAATCAATCTCACTCCCTCAGCTCTCTTCCATCCCTCTTCTCTTTCTTAAAACCAGTTCAACTGATTTCATTGTTCTATAATAATACAGATATACATATTCATTCTTTTTTGGGGGGTCCAATCATGGGGCCTGAACTCTGGGCCTGGGCACTGTCCCTCAGCTCTTCAGCTCAAGGCTAGCGCTCTACCACTTGAGCCACAGCACCACTTC
>NW_012279540.1:0-1636 GCF_000151885.1 Dipodomys ordii
TCAGCACCACATAAGCAAAAAGAAAAAAGCCGGAAGTGGTGTTGTGGCTCAAGTGGTAGAGCGCTAGCCTTGAGCTGAAGAGCTGAGGAACAGTGCCCAAGCCCAGACAGAGTTCAGGCCCCATGACAGGACCCCCCCCCCCAAAAAAAAAGCTGGAAATGGAGCTTTGAATAAAGTAGCAGCACTAACCTTGAGTGAAAAAAGTTAAGGGACAGCTCCTAGGCCCTGAGTTCAAGCGCTAGGATATGCACAATTTTTTTTTAAAAATTACATGTCTCTTTATATCTGGAACCTTTTAGAGGGGATAGTCAAAACTAGGAAACCAAAATAAAGAATAATTTGGTTTATAAACCAAAAGAAACATATATGTGTGTGTGTGTGTATATATATATATATATGTGTGTGTGTGTGTGTGTGTATATATATATATATATATACACATATGTATGTATCTCCATGTACATGGTAGATGCTATAATTTTTTCTTTCTTTGTTTTCCCTCATGTTCACTGTACCACTTATTCACCAGAGCCAAGATATGGAATCAGTCCAGATGCCCCTCAATTGACGAATGGACCGAGAAAATGTGGTATATATTCTTAGTGGAATTTTACTCATCCATTACAAAGAATGATACTGTACCATCTGTAAGGAAATGAAAACTTGAAGTAAGTCAGGTCCAGCAAGATAGATACTTCATGGTCTCCCTAATTTGTGGAAGTTAGAATTAACCTATAAACCTATAAGTAAACATGTTTCTACTAACTGAAATATAATAGATTCACAGGAGAACTCAAATAGTGTAGCTCCTTAGAAAAGTAAAGTCAAAGCCCAACAAAATAAGTACCAAGAAACAGGTACTTGCAAGAGAGGGGACTGAGCCAAGAAGAGAGGGATAGACAAAGAGGAGGAGGAATGCAGTAAAAATGCAATGTTTACATTCCAAAATTAAGAAAAGTAAGAGGAGGAGCAGGTCAGGAGGGGTGGATAAGAATGTTGAAGAGGGTGACATGGTCAGGATGCATCATATTGATAAACTGCTATGTTAAATAGGAATTCCTTTGTATGATTAAAGATAATAATAAAAAAAGATAAATACAGCTAGGCACTGGTGGCCCATGCCAGTAATCCTAGAGACTCAGAAGGCTGAGATCTGAGGATCATGGTTCAAAGCCAGGAAAGGAAGTCTGTGAGACTCTCATCATTAATTAACCACCAAAGTGGAGTTGTGGCTGAAGTGGTAGAGAGCTAGCCCTGAGGGGGTGGGGGAAGGTAGGCAGTGTAGCTGTGTCTCTAAATGGTAGAGTGCTAGCCTTGAGGGAAAAAGCTCAGGGATTGCACACAGGACCTGAGTTCAAGCCACAACTGACCACTCTCCCCCCCAAAAAAACACGCCCCCCCACAAAACAACAACAACAAAAACCTAAAGATTTTGCCAATGGCTCACACCTGTAACCCAATCTACTTGGAAGGTTGAGAGCTAAGGATTGCAGTTCTAAGACAGCGTAGGCTGAAAAGTCCCTGTGAAACTCTTTTTTTTGGGGGGGGGATCTGGTCGTGGGGCCTGAACTCTGGGCCTGGGCGCTGTCCCTCAGCTCTTCAGCTCAAGGCTAGCGCTCTACCACTTGAGCCACAG
>NW_012279541.1:0-1313 GCF_000151885.1 Dipodomys ordii
AAAAAAGCCGGAAGTGGTGCTGTGGCTCAAGTGGTAGAGCACTAGCCTTGAGCTGAAGAGCTTAGAGACAGTGCCCAGGCCCAAAGTTCAGGCCCCACGATGGGACCCAAAAAAAAAAAATTAAAAAAAAAAAGATGAAGCTATCTTAGGAAAAGTTTCTTTAGTAACTGGTTACTGTAATGCAATAGTGAATGAACTGAAGGAAATATTTTATGAATGCAGCATAAAGCATTCTTGTCCAACAAAGAAACCTGTAATAAAGCCATTTTTATATTGTGATTTTATTACATAAAATAATGCAAATCCAAATTTACATATAACTGCTAAATTGGAAAATAGACCTCCTCTGATGGACAGTTTATTTTCTGTGTTTTAGTCAATTAAAATCCCATACATCATAGCTACTATATTGTACTATAAATTCCAAAGATAATTTTAATAGCATGGTATACACATTTGTGCACCATGATTTATTGAAATTTTTATTTGAAATATTTATTCATATATTTTGGCATTTTGCTAAAACAATATTATTTTTATGCTTTATACTGTTGATGACTCCCAAGTAGCATGAAAACAGCACAGGTGAATTACTGATTTTATACCATCATGAGAATCAATATTTCCCATACCCATGTAGGAAGATAATTACCAAATCAATTACCTAGTTTCTAAAATCAGAAACAAGTCAATGAGTATCTGTCAGGTTAAGCTATGTCAGCTTTTCTATGGAAGATGTAGTGCTGATTTTGTCTTTGCCAAATTATCTTTTCATCAAATAGTTTCCAGATCTACATCTTAGCACTATTGCTATTTAAATCTATTAAACTTTAACTTTGAAACTAAATTTCTTAAAAGAACTAGGCTATCACCTTTTTAATCCTATCTTCACTGATAAAAAGCAATGAATAAAGAAAACAAATCTAATCATTACTTTGTGTGTTAAAGAGATATTTTATAGTGTGTAGTTTTAATTCACTTACTATTTTCAATAACATTTTTGGTTTATTGCTAATAGTCTTGGATCACTGTTAATACTTTAAATGTGTTAATCTAGTTCAGACATATAGCAATTTCAATCCTATTTCAATGCTTTGTTCCTATACAGCTCTTTATATCTTCTATCCTTTCTGCTTTTATTGCTATGAACAACATTTCTGTTTTTTTTATTTTATTTGTGAAGATACTGTACAGAGGGGTTACAATTACATGGGCAGGATAATGGGAACATTTCTTCTCAAGCATTGCAGCCTCCTCCTTTGTTTACCCTTCCCATCCCTTCCCAGCCTCCCCCCTCCCCCCCAATCCCAATC
>NW_012279542.1:0-1661 GCF_000151885.1 Dipodomys ordii
TCACGGCCTTTCCTGCCTGGGCTGGTTTTGAACCTGCAATCCTCAGGTCTCAGCCTCCCGAGTAGCAAGGATTAAGGTGTGAGCCACCGTTGCCTGGCTCCCATGAAGTGATTTTAAGGTATTATTAAACATGCTTGAAAGCCATCATGGATTAATGTTTTTTTCTTTTTGAGACAGGATCTTGCCACTTGGCCTAGGTCAGTCTCAAGCTCAAATTTTCTCTGGTCTCAGCCTGAAGTGCTGAGAGCATAGGTGTTACCACACCTGATCTAAAAGATCTTTTGGTTTTGTAATTGGTCTAAGATCCAACTAATGGCTAGTTTTTTTTGGTGGGGGGGCGAGGGGTAGTACTGGGGATTAAATTTAGAGCGTTGAATCTCAAGCTTGCTAGGTAGGAGTTTTTACCATTTTAGCTACACCTCCAGCTGCCCTCTTCCATTGTTTGTTTTGGGGGGATAGGATCTTACTATGTACCCCAAACGAACTGTGAACTCTGTTGTTTAGGTTGGCCTTGAGCTCATGATCCTTCTGTCCCAACATCCTGCGTGCTGGGTATTACAATGCCTGAACATTCCTAGGGTTTTGAAACTTTTTATTGAAAGTGTTTTTTACGTACATTATTTACTTGTGCCAGTCAGGGCACTGAGCTCTTTTTTGCTCAGGGTGAGCGCTCTACCACCTAAGCCACAGCGCCACTTCTGGCTTTTTGATAGTTTATTGGAAATAAGAATCTCACAGATTTTTCTACCCTGGCTGGCACTGAACCATAATCCTCACATCTTAGCCTCCTGTGTGCGCCACTAGTGCCCAGTGAAAATTTTACATATTTTCCTCTAGTCTAGCAAAAATCTAGCAGCATTAGGAATAATTTTTGCCACTGCTGGTGGCCAGGAGCTCAAGGGTGGAAAAAAGTGGCTAAGGCTCTGTTTTCTCTAACTATAGCTACAGATGAGCAATGGCCCAAAGTGACTGGGGAATCTCATCTCTCTCACAAGACTCTGCAATCAGCACAAGTGGAAGAACGAGGACCAGGCAGCTGCTGGTAGTCACGTGCTATTGCTTCTCACAGGGAAGTGGCTCAAGTCTGGTATCAGCGAGGTGAGTGAAGTTCCCAGGTCAATGTGAGGGGTCCCTTAAGCAAGTTCCTCCCAAGAGCAGCCTAAGTAGCTTCTGCCTGCCTCATCTGCGCCTCATCTCTGAGGCGCGCTTACTGCTTATGGCAGCACTATAAGCAGTGGTGTGAAGTGGTCCTGCCAGCCAGGGTAGAGGTGGGCAATTTTAGGAAGGATGCACAATTCTTTTGTTGTTGTTGTTGGTCATGGAACTTGAACTCTGGGCTTGGGCGCTGTCCCTGTACTCTTCGGCTCTAGGAGAGCACTCTACCGCTTGAGCCATAACAACACTTCTGGTTTTCTAGTGGTTTATTGGAGAAGAGCCTCACGGACTTTCCTGCTTGGGCTGGCTTTGAAACATGATCCTCAGATCTCAGCCTCCTGAGTAGCTAGGATTACAGGCGTGAGCCACCGGCACCTAGCTGCAGAATCTTTTTTAAGCCAACTGGCCCTGGGAGCCAAGGCAGAGGTTTGAACATGCTTGGCAACGGTTCCACACTGACTGAGCCACACCCCCAATCCAGGATCCAGAATCTTTTTTTTTTTTTT
>NW_012279543.1:0-1461 GCF_000151885.1 Dipodomys ordii
TTTTGTTTTGTTTTTGGTGGCTAATTGGAGATAAGAGCCTCATGGACTTCCTTGCCTGAGATGATATGGAACTGTGATCCTCAGAGCTCAGCCTCCTGTAACTAAGGTTACAGGTGTGACGCACCTGCCCCAGCTGCTGGCACTTTTAATTTATTGTGTGGATTCAAGTTTCTGTCTAGTATCTTTTCAATTCTTTAAAAAATTTTTTTTATTGTAAAAAACTTGATGTACTGAGGGGTTATAGTTGCATAAGCCTGGTAATGAGTACATCTCCTTTTGAACAGTGTCATAGACTCCCTAGTTCTTTCCCAGTTTTTCCCTTCCAAGTCTCCCTCCCTACAAAGTTGTATAGGTCATCTCCAGCGTAGTGTCTAGTGGGTTTCACTTCTCAGTTGGTTCACCCTTTGCCTTTCTGTATTTTCCCTTCTCCCCAAATCAGGTACTCATATATAAGACAAAGGGTACAGATATCAAGTGCAATGACAAAACAGGGAATAAACCAGAATAAAAAGGAACAAAGAAGAGAAAAAGAATCACAAACAGTACAATAAAAAAAAACACCTCTTGTTTCATTTCTTGGAGTTCATTTCAGTAAGCATCATTTAATTAATTAATTAATTTATTTATTTTGGGTCCGGTCCTGGGGCCTGAACTCTGGGCCTGGGTGCTGTCCCTCAGCTCTTCAGCTCAAGGCTAGCGCTCTACCTCTTGAGCCACAGTGCCACTTCTGGCTTTTTTCTTTTTGCTTATGTGGTGCTGAGGAATCGAACCCAAGGCCTCAGGCACGCAAGGCAAGTGCTCTACTACTGAGCCACCTTCCCAGCCCCAGTAAGCATCATTTTATATGGTCATATGCACATAGTTATGGAGTCCTTGTGATCCTCTCCTAAGAACATCTTTTTGGTCTCATTGTGTGAATGTTTAGAGTGCTGTTTAATTAATCATGTCCAAGAGTAATTATTTGTCTTTTGCTATCCATTGGGTTTCTTGTAGATTTAAAGGCAGATTCTAATTATTATAAATGAGGGAAATTATGCAGCCTAGATTTCTTTGGGTCTGGCTTACTTTGCTTAGTATAATTTTTTCCAATTCTTAACATTTCCTTAGCAATGGGGCAATGTCATTCATTCTTTCTCATGGGAGCATAGAATTCCATTATGTATGTGTACCACATTTTCTTGATTCATTTTAACCTAAGGAGTTTTTTAAAAAATTTCTTTTTTGATAAGTTGGCTACCATTGGATAATTCTGTAGCTCTGTTTGCCTTTTGAGGGAGGGCTTCCTTTCTCTCTCTCTCTCTCTCTTTTCCTTTCTTTCTTCCTTTCCTTCACTCTCTCTTTCTCTCCCTTCCTTCCTTCCTTTGTTTTTTTGTACAAGTCCTGGGGCTTGAACTCAGGACCTGGGCACTGCCTCTGGGATTTTTGCTCAAAGCTTATGCTCTACCACTTGAGTACAACTTC
>NW_012279544.1:0-2283 GCF_000151885.1 Dipodomys ordii
CGGAAGTGGCGCTGTGGCTCAAGTGGTAGAGCACTAGCCTTGAGCTGAAGAGCTGAGGGACAGCGCCCAGGCCCAGAGTTCAGGCCCCACAACCGGACTCAAAATAAATAAATAAATAAAATGAAATTAAATAGTTTAGACAAATATGAAATCCATTTTGCATCTTAAAAATTTTTGGTTTTGTAGTGTCTGCTTTGAGACAGACAACAGGTTTAAGAACGATAGAATGAATGCTTTCAGTCATTATTGTGGGTAATTATGTTTCCTGAGCTATAATATATATACTTTAAGCTTATAGATGATTTAGTAGATGTATTCTATTGAGAGGTTCAGAGTTGTATTATATTGTAAAATATTAATAACTTTGCACAGGTATTATCGAATAATACGTACACCCATGTGCGTGTTTCTAATATTAGAAACAGGTTCAGAACTAAGTTTCCCTGGCCTTCAGTATTTATAGCAGCAGCACATTTGCCAAATGTATACTTGGAATGTTTTATGTTCAGTGTAGAGGATGAAAAATGCTTGTTCTTTATAGTCTTAATTCTTCTGAGGAAACACTGGAACTAGTTCCAAGAGCTAAGAGTAGGAACAATAGATGGGGAAGCTGGGTTTCTTCACTCAGGATTGTAAGCAACTGCTGTATTATATCAACTCCTCAACTCTTAGAAACTTGATTCTATTTACTGTGGGGGTTTTTTGGTGTGCGTGCGTGCGTGCGTGCGTGTGTGTGTCTGTCCATTATGGAGCTTGAACTCTGGCCTGGGTTCTGTCCCTCAGCTCTTCAGCTCTACCACTTGAGCCACAGTGCCACTTCCAGTTTTCTGGTGGTTTATTGGAGATAAGAGTCTCACAGACTTTTCCTGCCCAGGCTGGCTTTGAGATCTGATCCTCAGATCTCAGCCTTCTGAGTAGCTAGGATTACAGGCTTGAGCCACTAGCACCTAGCTGCTATCTACTGTTTTTAAGGATGGTAGTGAATACTAAGAGCTTTTTCATCTATTTTTTTGGGGGGAGGGGCAGTCCTGGGGCTTGAACTCAGGGCCTGAACAATGTCCCTGAGCCTCTCTGTGCTCAAGGCTAGCATTCTACCACTTGAGCCACAACCACTTCCAGCCTTTTCTGTTTATGTGGTACTGAGGAATCGAACCCAGGGCTTCAAGCATGCTAGGCAAGCACTCTACCACTAAGTCACATTCTCAGCCCTTATCTACTTTTCTTCCTGATTACTTGTTTCTTAATTTAGAAAGTCAATTCCAAGTCATTCATGACCACATAACAGGAACATTAATCCATAGCTGTTGGGTGCTTCTCAGTTCCAACACTATTATAAGCTCTTTACATGTATTAAAATTATTGACTTCTCACCACAACTCTGTGAAGTAGATAATTATAGTCACTATTTTCTGATGGGGAAGTGAAGTACCTTATCAATAATCACACAGCTTTTGAGCAGTAGAGCCAGACTTTGAACCTATAGAGAAATCTCCAAAGTTGATTTTTTTGATCTGTTGTAGGGCTTGAACTCTGGGCCTAAGCACTGTCCCTCAGTTTAAGGGTAGCACTCTTCCACTTGAGCCATAGTACCACTTCCAGTTTTCTGAGTGGTTTATTGGAGATAAGAGACGGGCTTTCCTTCCGTGGCTCACTTTGAACCATGATCCTCAGATCTCAGCCTCCTGAGTAGCTAGGTTTACAGGCATGAGCCACCAGCACCCGGCTCCAAAGTTGATACTCTTTTCAAGCACTACCTATGTGTCACCATAGTCTAAGATACTATCTTTCAAGAGTATCATAACAATCCCTAGCATTTATGAAGTGCTTAAGACATTTTAACTGTTGGCATTCATAATAATATAAAATAAATTCTGTATCATTTTACAAAAGAATAATAAAGTCTTAGATTAAAACATGCATAGCATTAAAAGTTTCTATTCCTGCCTTTTCTAGACCTCTCATTCTTATTCTAGTTATGCCATTACTACACAGGAATCTTCTTGTGTTTTTCTTGCTTGTTGTAATCTTTTTCTGGCTTGCGCCTATTTTTGTTGATCCATTACTTAATTATACAAAGTACTTGGAAGACATTTTTGTTAGATTTTGTTTCCATCAATTCTATAACCCGTTTTTCTTTTTTTCTTTTTTTCTATCATTCCTTTCCCTTCATCTGTATTCTATCAGCTCATGTTTGTATGATCTAATTTGCTTTATCAGTGAATCAATATATATATATTATTTGGGGGGGGGGTCCGGTCGTGGGGCCTGAACTCTGGGCCTGGG
>NW_012279545.1:0-1579 GCF_000151885.1 Dipodomys ordii
AAAAAAAAAAAACACCAAAAAGCTAGAAGTAAAGCTGTGGCTCAAGTGGTAAAGCACAAAGAAACCATACACACGGGGCTAGAGGCTCAAGCAATAGCAAGGGCAAAGTCCTTGAATTCAAACTCTAATATCACCAAGAAATAATAACAGTGATAAAAATAAGTAATGAAAGCAAAAAAGGCAGTGGTGTGGCTCATATGGTAGACTAGTTAACTAGCAGGTGTGAGTCCTTGAGTTCAAACATCAATACCACACAAAAATAATGAAAATAAAATAATCTAGAGGTGTCTCTGATGCCCACATTTTCCCTCACCAGATCAGAGAGATAGGATAGCATGAGGCAATTTAAAATAGATAAGAAGAGATCTTAATGTAAGATCTGAAACTTCAAAACTACTACAGGAAAACATAGGAGAAACTTTGGAAGATACAGGCATAGACAAATTTTTTTTTGTCAGTGGTGGGGCTTGAACTCTGGACCTGGGCACTGTTCCTCAGCTCTTCAGCTCAAGGCAAGCGCTCTACCACTTGAGCTACAGTGCCACTTCCGGTTTTCTGGTGGTTTATTGGAGATAGGAGTCTCATGGTCTTTCCTGCCTGGGCTGGCTTTGAACCATTATCCTTAGATCTCAGCCTCCTGAGTAGCTAGGATTATAGGCGTGAGCCACCAGCACCTGGCTCGCAATTATTTTTTTGAATAGAATTCCTGCCTAGCAAATCAGAACAAAATTGACAAATTGGAACCACATCAAGTAAAGAAGTTTCTGCACATCAGAGTAAACAATGATTGACCCCTGGTGGCTCAAGACAGTAATCCTCACTACTCAGAAGGCTGGGATCTGAGGATTGAGATTCAAAGCCAGCCTGGCAGAAAAGTTCATGAAATTCTTATCTCCAGTTAACCAGCAAAAAAGCCAGAAGTAGAGGTGTGGCTCAAAGTTAGAACATCAGCCAAAAAAGATCACAGGGCACTGAGTCAAGCCCCATTACTGGCACCAAAACAAAACTATTTTGGACCTTCCATACATTGGACATATATCTGAAGGAGAGCAAATCAATATACAATAGAAATATCTACAAGCCAGGCACTTGCCCATAATTCTAGCCATTTGGGAATCAGATAATTCAGTGTGAAGCCAACCCAGACAGGAAAGACTTGAGTTTTTTTGTTTTGTTTTGGTTTTTTGTTTTTGTCGGTCATGGGGCCTGAACTCTGGGCTTGGTCACTGTTCCTGAGCTCTTCAGCTCAAGGCTAGTGCTCTACCACTTGAGTTACAGCACCACTTCCAGCTTTTTCTGCTGATATGGTGCTAAAGAATCGAACCTAGGGCCTCATGCATGCAAGGCAAGCACTCTACTACTGAGCCATCTTCCCAGCCCAAGACTGAGATTTTTTTTTTTTTTTTGGTAGGTTATGTGACCTGAACTCTGGGTCTGGGCACTGTACTTTAGCTCTTCAGCTCAAGGCTAGCACTCTACTGCTTGAGCCATAGCACCACTTCCGGCTTTTTCTGCTTATGTGGTGCTGAGGGATTGAACCCAGGGCCTCAGGCATGCAAGGCAAGCACTCTACCACTGA
>NW_012279546.1:0-1361 GCF_000151885.1 Dipodomys ordii
ACACACACACACACACACACACATACAATGATGATTTTGCAACATTTTTTATAATAGAAAATGAGAATAATCCAAATGTCTAACAACTACCAACTGGTTAAATACTCTTAGATATTTCTTTTGTTTGTTTTTTGTTTTTGTTAGTCGTGGGGCTTGAACTCTGGGCCTGGGTGCTGTCCTTCAGCTCTTCAGCTCAAGGCTAGTGCTCTACCACTTGAGCTACGGCACCACTTCTACTTTTAGATATTTCTATATGATAAAACAGTATTCCACTACTAAAAAGAAAGGGCTGTATCTAAATAAACTTTTTTTTTAAGTTCTTAGTTCTATAGTTAAGTGGTGAGCAAAAATTACCATTTATGCTGCAAGCATTATTCCAAATCCTTCATATGGATTCATGAGTCATTAAACCATTTGATATAGGTATCATTATTATTCCAGTTTCAGTAATAGGAAACTAAGGCCCAGAGAAGTTAAGTGATTTGTCCAAGGTCACATAGTTCTTAACCAACAGAGTCAGGATTCCTACCAAACTCCAGAGCTCAGAGTTTGTGTTCTTAACCACTGAAATGTGTTCAGCCTGCTGCCATTCACGTAAAAAGCATACTTATCTATAATGTGCACACACCATAAACATATATGCAGAAATCTCTCGCAAAGGAAAAATTCAAAAGCAGAAACTATGGTTACCTTTGGGGTAACAAACTAGTATTTGGGATCAGTGGGAGAGAGACATTTGAATTGTGTTTTGCTTCTTCAAGTTTCCTACTTGAGCACATATAATCATCCACCTATATATTCCTAGTAAGAAATAGACAGCCTATACCAATGGCTTATATTTGTCATCCTAACTACTCAGGGAGGCTGAGGTGAGAAAGCCAGCTCAGGCAAAAAAGTCTTCCAGACTCTGTCTCTAATTAACCAACAAAATGCCTGACTCAAGACCTGGCTCAAGTGGTAATATGCGAGTGAGCAAAAAAGAAAGAAAAAAAAGTTGTATGAGACCAAAAGGCCCTGAGTTCAAACCCTGGTACCAGCATGAAAAGAAAGGAGAGACAGACACAGACAGACAATAAGTCAGGAATCACCCCAACATAACCACAGGCCACACCTGGGCTGTGTATACCATACAAAGGAGGGCTCTCAGAGGAGGCTGGCAGGGATGGGAAGACCTTCAGTTGCCACATTTGAAGGCAATCTCATGTGTTGTTGTTGTGTTTTTTTAATTTTAATTTTTATTTTTTGTAAACATACTGTACAGAGAGGTTACAATTACATGGCAAGATAATGAGTACATTTCTTATCAAGCATTGCAGCCTCCTCCTTTGTTTACTCTTCACATCCCTTCCCAGCCTCCCCCC
>NW_012279547.1:0-1992 GCF_000151885.1 Dipodomys ordii
CGCGTCCAGCACGCCGTCGCCATCGGCCAGCAGGAAGTCGCGGATGACGCAGCAGCGGCGGCCCGCCAGGCTCAGGCCGGCGTGCAGGAAGGTGTCGCGGTCGGGGCCCGTGAGCACGCCCACCTCCTGTGGGGAGATGGCGGCCAGCAGGCCCCCCGGGCGGGAGGCCCACACGCAGCGGTTGTCCGAGTGGCCCACGATGGCCACGTCGTCGATGCGCGGGTCCCGCAGCACGGCGCTGATGTAGCCCTTCCAGTCCCCCATCGCCGCCCGGTCCGGTTCCCGGCGCCTCCCGGGGCGAGTCCCGCGTGCGGGGCCGGACGTCACAGAGCCGCGCTTCCCCGGTGGGGCGGGGCCGCGACGTCACTGTGGAGCGGCCCGCGGCTGCCGGGCGCGCCCCTTCCTCCTCGCCCCGGGGGGCGTGGCCTGACGGGGAGGCGTGGTCATAACATCACAGCGCCTTTTCCTCCTCGCCCCGGGGGGCGTGGCCTGACGGGAAGGCGTGGTCATAACATCACAGCGCCCTTCTTCCCGGCCTGGGGGCGTGGCCTGACGGGGAGGCGTGGTCGTAACATCACAGCGCCCTTTCCTCCTCGCCCTGGGGGCGTGGCCTGACGGGGAGGCGTGGTCATAACATCACAGCGCCCTTCTTCCCTGCCTGGGGGCGTGGCCTGACGGGGAGGCGTGGTCGTAACATCACACGCCCTTTCCTCCTCGCCCTGGGGGCGTGGACTAACGGGGAGGCGTGGTCGTAACATCACATGGCCCTTCTTCCCGGCCTGGGGCGTGGCCTAATAGGGGAGGCGTGGTCGTAAGTAACATCAGCGCCCTTTCCGCCTCACTCTGGGGGCGTGGCCTGACGGGAGGCGTGGTCATAACGTCACTGCCTTTTATCCTCACCCTGGGGGCGTGGCCTAACAGGGAGGCGTGGTCATAACATCACAGCGCCTTTCTTCCCGGCCTGGGGGCGTGGCCTGATGGAGAGGCGTGGCCCTGACGTCACAGAGCTGCCTTCGAAGCTGAGCTAGTTTCTCTGCCAAGCCCTGGGCCTGGTGCCCGGCCCGGAAGGTCTGCGGGGCGGGGCCCATGGCGCGTGTACGTGGGTAGGACCTAGCCATTACGCACTGTGACGTCACAGGCTGAGCTGTCACCGCTCCTGCCCCCTGGGAAAGCCATGATGTCCACGAAGGCTGGGCCTATGCATCACGCATTGTGACGTCACACGCAGCACCGCCCACCCAAGGTGGAGAACGTGGACCTCTCTCGGTTCTCATGCATGTCATCCCAGCCACTCAGGAGGCTGAGATCTGAGGATCGCGGTTCAAAGCCCGCTCAGGCAGGAAAGTCCATGAGACTCTGATCTCCAATCAGCCAGCAGAAAACTGGAAGTGGCGCTGTGGCTCAAGTGGTAGAGCGCTCGCCTCGAGCTGAAGAGCTGAGGGACAGCACCCAGGCCCTGAGTTCAAGTCCCAGGACCAGTAAACAGGCCTGGGCTGGGAACCCGGCCCAGTGGTAGTGTGCTTGCCTAGCAAGCATGAGGCCCTGGGTTCCATTCCTTGGTACTGCATACACGAAATAATAAATTAATTAAAATAAACATGCCTACTTAGCTCCCACCTTCCACCTTTAGCACCGGCTAAGTACCTGGCCTCTGCCCACTGACCATCGGCTCCCCCTCACTCCAGTGCTGAGGAGCCCCAGACTCAGAGGTGGGCTTCCCCCAAGGCATATGTGCCTCTCCCCCAAATACCCTTCATCATCAACTCAAGCCTGGCAGGCACAGACTTGGGGAACTTGGTGTCAGAGAGCCTTCTGGAAGGTTGGCACCCTACAAAGCAGGCTAGGCTTATGGTCATTTAGGAACCTCTCCTAGAACCTGAAAGATCCTCAACCTCTCTCCCTCCGTGTGTGTGTGTGTGTGTGTGTGTGTGTGTGTGAGTAACCAGGTGTGAACTCAGGGCCCTGGTGCTGTTCCTGAGCTCTTTTGCTCAA
>NW_012279548.1:0-1634 GCF_000151885.1 Dipodomys ordii
AAAAGCCGGAAGTGGCGCTGTGGCTCAAGTGGTAGAGCGCTAGCCTTGAGCTGAAGAGCTGAGGGACAGCGCCCAGGCCCAGAGTTCAGGCCCACAACCGGACCCAAAAAAAAATAAAAAAAAATAAACTTACTCTGTTTATCTTAAAAAATAAAAAGATACCATTCAAATATCTAAGAGGTGAAACATGAATAAAAAAAAACACAGACTAATCCTAGCTTCTCAGGAGGCTGAGATCTGAGAATCTTGGTTCAAAGCCAGGCTGGGCAGGAAAGTCCTGAGACTTGCCACCAATTAATTCCCAGAAAGAGTCAGAAGTAAAGCTGTAGTTCAAGGCTAGAGCACTAGCCTTGAGCACAAAAGCTCAGGTCAGCACCCAGGCCCTGAATTCAAGCCCCAGGTCTTGTATGTACACACACACACACACACACACAAAGAAAAAAATTATTACATGATTCAGTGATCCTGGGTTTTTTGACATTTGTCTAGAAACAAATGTCACAACTTGGAAACAAGTCTCATAGAGACAACCAAGTCAGAGGCTGATGGCGTCTAGAAACTTCATCACTGCGTATGCAAGTGCTAGCCCCATTCCTCCTGTCATCTGTTATTATCTAAACCAGGGTGACCATCCTATAATTCTTTCCTTCACAGGAATGATCCAAGCTTTGGCTGGTTTCTTCACCTACTTTGTGGTCTTGGCTGAGAATGGCTTCATGCCTTTTGATCTGCCGGGCATCCGCCTGAACTGGGACAATAGATTCTTAAATGACCTGGAGGACAGCTACGGACAACAGTGGGTGAGTAAAAAGGGTGGGGTCGTGTATAATGACTAAGAAGAGTGAGAATGAGGACAGGCAAGTATGTTGAGCTCATTTTTTTTTGAAGGAAAGGGCAAGAGGGAGGTAGATGAGAGAGTTGATATCTCATCTCCGGTCTCATCTGAGTACATTTGACCACAGTCTCCAATTAGACCTGAAAACTTCTCTTTGCCTACAATGACCTCATATCTGTTCATTCCTACTGTTTATAGCCTTAACTTCCTAGATCCTTTGGCTCCTTAAAGCTGGAGGGTCTTTTTATCTTATAGACATTTCCTGGCTGATTTCTGTTTTTCCAGGTTTTAACTGTGATTCCCCCCAAAGTTGTCATCATTCACCCTGCTGATACCACCTCAACCTTCAACTCAAGCTTTTGTAGTGACATATACTTATTTGTTTTTTAAAAAGATAATTAAAAGTGATTTAGTGTGAAAAAAGTTCCTCTTGTACCCTGTTGGTATCATAAAGTACTATGAAAACAGGTTGAGAACAGCTTCCCTGAGGATAAACGCCACAAATGCAGGGCCCATGGCCCTCTCACTAGTGCAGTTTTCATATCAGAGTGCTCTTTCCTTTATGTCCAGGAAGCACACTATTTTCTGGAGCAAAGATAGCTCCTCATTTTATGAATATCTTTCCCTATTTGTTTCATTAATCACCACCTGTTCCAGGTACTGCTCTAGACCATGAGGCTATAAGAGTAAACAAAATTAGTGGGCTGGGAAGGTGGCTCAGTGGTAGAGCGCTTGCCTTGCATGCCTGAGGCCCTGGGTTCAATTCCTCAGCACCACATAAGCAAAAAGAAAAAAGCTG
>NW_012279549.1:0-3380 GCF_000151885.1 Dipodomys ordii
TGGTCCCGCGGACTTTCCGGCCCAGGCTGGCCTTGAACCGCGATCCTAGGATCTCAGCCTCCTGAGCAGCGGGCCGGAGCCCCGGGCGCACCACGGCCTCTTTCATGTATTGTTATTCGTTTCTTGATGCATTGTGTGCCAAGTGCCAGCCCCAGGGCTCGAACTCAGGGCCTGCGTGCTGCCTTAGCCTTTTCACTCTACCGCTGGAGCCACGGCTGGACTTAGCACCGGGCTTCAAGTGGATAATTAGGTTGAAAAGGTTGAACATGACGCAGGCCAGGCGCCCGTACCTCGCGCCTGTCATCCTGACCCCTCAGGAGGCTGAGAGAGGAGGATCGCCATTCAAGGCAGGAAAGTCTGTGACACACCTGTCTCCAAGGAAGGACCAGAAAAAGTCACAAATGGAGCTGTGGCTCATGTGGTAGAGCACCAGCCTTGAGTTTAAAAAAAAAAAAAAGCTCAGGATAGTGGCTAGTTCCTGAGTTCAAACCCCAGTCCTGACTCACACAAAACCAAAACAAAATAAGACAACAAGCTGGGCACCAGTAGCTCAGGCCTATGTCATCCTAGCTACTAAGGAGGCTGAGATCTGAGGACTGTGGATCAAAGCCAGGCTGGGCAGGAAAGTCCATGAGACTCTTATCTCCCAGGAACCACCAGAAAACTGGAAGTGGTGCTGTGGCTCAAGTCGTAGAGTGCTTGCCTTGAGCTGAAGAGCTGAGGGACAGCGCCCAGGCCCAGAGTTCAAATAACAAAGACAACAGCAAACCCTAACATTCAGCTCAGCGTGGCCTAGAGAGAGACGGTTGTCCCTTCTGTCCCTGATTGATCCTCTCATTGTCCCTTCCAGCTGTGGCCACCTGCCGGCCTGACGAGTTCCGGTGCTCAGACGGGACCTGTATCCACGGCAGCCGCCAGTGTGACCAGGAGCATGACTGCAGGGACATGAGCGACGAGCTGGGCTGCGCCAACGGTGAGCGCCGAGCGCCGGGGCTTCCTCCCAACCTCGGGGCTGTGATGCTTGGGATGGCTTCTGGTGGGGTCAGGGGACAGCAGTCCCAGGGATGGGGCTGGGGAGGGGCTGGAGAGCAGCCTGCGGTGTCACCGGCCAGGCATCGGCCCTGTCACCTAGAATAGATGCAAAGTGACCCTAACTTCTGGCTGCCTAGCCAATCCAAGTCCACAGAGAGAACATTCTAGAGCCTGGTGCCACTGGCTCACGCCTGTCATCTATCTACTCGGGAGGCTGATATCTGAGGATCATGGTTCAAAGCCAGCCCTGGCCAGGAAGTCCAGGAGACTCTTATTTTCAGTGAACTACCAAAACACCGGAAGTGGAGACTGGCTCAAGTGGTAGAGCACCAGTCTTGGGAAAATGCACAGTTCAATACCAGCCTATATTATATAATAAGAACTTATCAGGCTGGGAAGATGGCATAGCGGTAGAATGCTTGCCTAGCATGCATGGAGCCCTGGGTTCGATTCCTCAGCACCACAGAACCAGAAAAAATGGCACTGGCTCAGTGGTAGAGGACTAGCCTTGAGCAAAGAGAAGCTCAGGGACAGTAGCCAGGCCCTGAGTTCAAACCCCAGGACAGACACATACACACACACACACACACACACAATCTACAAAATGCTCATAACATTTAGTTACCGTTTTAGTTGAGTTATAGCTTTTTTTTTTTTTAGCAGTGCTAGGGTCTGAACCTTGGACCTTGTGCCTGGTTGGCAAGCACCTGGTTATTTTTAACCCTGCATGTGAGTGGCGTTCGATATGCTCACGTCACAGGGCATTCGGGCAGCCGTCCGTGATCCTGGCACTCGGGAGGCTGAGGACGGAGGCTGACTGGGCGAGACGGTGTAACTAGAAATGAAAATTACAATAATGACAAAGTCTGTTCGAATCGTTGTGTAACCCTACCACTGCCTGCCGACCGAAACCGTCCCACTAAACATTAACTCCCCACTCCTCCACAACCCCCCCTTGCCCCTCGCAGTCTCGGTGGATCTGAGGTCATCCTGTAAGAGCAATCATGAATGGTTTCTCTCTGTGCCTGGCATGTTTCACTTGCAATAGCGCCTTCAAAGCTTTTCCATGTGGTCATGTGTGAGAACTTCCTTTTTTGGTTGCTCACAGCTGGTTCTCTACCTCTTGAACCATACCTCTAGTCCAGCATTTCGCTAGTTAAAATGGAGTCTCGTGGACTTTTCTGCCTAGGCTGTGTGTGTGTGTGTGTGTGTGTGTGTGCACGTGCATGTGTACACCAGCGCTAGTCCTAGAGTTTGACCTCAAAGACTGGGCTGTCACTGAGATTTTGTGCTCAAAACTGGTGCTCTACCACTTGAACCACAGCTCCACATGGGCTTTTTGGTGGTAAAGAATTTCACAGAGAGCCGGGAATGTGGCTTTGTGGTACATTGCTTGCCACATTCACAGGAAAAGCCAGAAGTGGTGCTGTGGCTCAAGTGGTAGAGCGCTAGTCTTGAACTGAAGAGCTGAGGGACAGCGCCCAGGCCCAGAGTTCAGGCCCCACAACCGACCAAAAAATAAAAGAGTCATGAGTTTGTGGGGGGTCTGGCGGCTGAGTCACCCCGAGCCTTCTCTTGCGTTGTCACAGTGACGCTGTGCGAAGGTCCCAACAAGTTCAAGTGCCGCAGCGGCGAGTGCATCAGCATGGACAGAGTGTGCGACGCGGCCAGGGACTGCCGGGACTGGTCCGACGAGCCCATCAAGGAGTGCGGTGAGTCCTGATGGAGGGAAGGCCACAGATTGTGTGGGGAGACAGGGAGCGGATTCATTTGTGGATGCTGTGGGGTGTCACAGTTACATAGCTCCTGTCTGTCCTCCCTGTGGAGCGTTGGGGTTCCTGGTAGGAAAGATCCATACAGGAGCGAGGTGCTGGCGGCCCATGCCCGTCATCCTCGCTGCTTAGGAGGCTGAGATCTGAGGATCGCAGTCAGAGTCAGCCCAAGCAGAAAAGTCCATGCGGCTCATCTCCTGTACAACACCTGAAAACTGGAAGTGGCGCTGTGGCTCAAAGTAATAGAGCTCTGGCCTTGAGCAAAAAAACCCCTCAGAGACAGCGCCTAGGTCCAGCGTTTAAGCCCCAAGGCTGACAAAATGAAAGAGAAAGAGAAGCCGGGCGCTGGTGGCTCATGCCTGTATTCCTAGCTACTAAGGAGGCTGAGATCTGAGGATCATGGTTCAAAGCCAGCCAGGGCAGGAAAGACCATGAGACTCCTATCTCCAATAAACCACCAGAAAACCGGAAGTGGCTCTGTAGCTCAAGTGGTAGAGCGCTCGCCTTGAGCTGAAGAGCTGAGGGACAGCGCCCAGGCCCAGAGTTCAAGCCCCACGACTGACAAAAAAAGAAAAA
>NW_012279550.1:0-3041 GCF_000151885.1 Dipodomys ordii
ATTACATGGGCAAGATAATGAGTACATTTCTTATCAAGCATTGTAGCCTCCTCCTTTGTTTCCCCTTCCCATCCCTTCCCATTCTCCCCCCACTCTCCCCACCCAATCCTCCCCCCCCACCAAAGTTGTAAAGTTCGTTTTCAACATAATGACTTGTACATCTCATTGTTGCAATGGGTCCAACTGTATCCCTATTTAAGTGATTTGTTTTTCCCCTTCCCCTCCACAAATCATAACAACATCAAATACAGTGAAAGCAGGGGTTTTCAGTTGCTAGAATGACTGAGTCATCCTTCTTTACTTCCCAGTCTACTGGTATGTAGCCTCCTTTGGGAATCAGGACAGGTTAAATGCTGCATACAAGGGACTTCTCTGGCACCATGATGTCACACTTTGTGTTGTAATTGCCTGATTACTTATACCCCTTGGAGAGGTTTGGTTCTTTCTATTACTGTATCATTAGAGTCTACCATACTACCTGTTGCTGTCTTAAATTTCAAAAGATTACACCTCCTCATGCCATTAACAAAATGAAGGATTAGAATGGGAAAGATCCTACCAGACATTGACCTCACATGTCTCACTTCACTCTATCCACTAACCCTTTATATCAGCAGAACAGTTTCAGGGGAAGCGTTCCTTAGTCTGATTTATCTATGACAGTTAGGTTAATCTCCTTTGCCTGACCAGAAATTAGTGTACGAGTATTTTGATGGGGGCTTCTATAAAAGATTTCCTTCTAAGAAAGAGATACAGGAAGAGATGTCCTATTTTATTTCTTTTGACATTTTTAGAACTACAATCACTGTGGCCTTCTTGGTCTCAGGAAAGGACCAAACCTGGAAATAAAGCTGACACATTAACAATGGCTGAGTAGAGAGGCAGAAAGGATTTGGGTCCTTTTGGTGTAATTGAGCCATTGATCATACCACCTGGAGTCCAACCAAGCTCCAGACTTGTTCAGACAAATTTGACTTGGGGAATGGGGGTGGGGGGAGACGGGAAGGGATGGGAAGGGGTAACAAAGGAGGAGGCAACAGTGCTTGATAAGACATGTACTCATTATCTTACCCATATAATTTTAACCCCTCTGTACAGTATTTTCACAATAAAAAATTTGACTTGGACATCTCTGTTAATTGAAAGTCAAACATCAATGAAATGATTGAAAAATCACATCAATATCAACAGAGTTGGGTAATCATTAACTACAAAATGAAATAACTACAGAAATCAAATAAAATAAACTTGCTTTACATTTTTTCAATTTATTTTTTTCTTTAGTTGAGGCAGTAGATAGGTCTTTTAGATGCCAATAATTGTAGGAAAACTAGAAAATATTTAAAAACTAAAATAAAAAGGAATGGTTTGTAACACACAGCTAACTAATTTTAATATTTTCCTGTATTTTCTTTAAATCTTTTAAAAATTCAATAAAAAGTAAGGTATAAAATATATAAGTATGCAAGTCTTCAATCATATATTTTTCATTTAATTATTTTATGAACATTTTGCATGTAGTAATTTATCTTTCTATATATATATGTTCATTATTTTGAAACAAGGTCTTGTTATACAGTCATGGGGGGGGTTCCCTCAACTTGCTATGTAACCAAAACTGGCCTCAGTGTCTTAATCCTTCTGATTCTACCCATCAAGGGCTAGGATAAAAGTCTCATTTTAATCCATTCATCTGCTGAGGGGCATGGGTTTGTTCCAAACCCAGATGCCCCTCAGCAGATGAATGGATCAAGAAAATGTGGTATATACACAATGGAATTCTATGCCTCCATCAGAAAGAATGACATTGCCCCATTTGTTAGGAAATGGAAAGACTTGGAAAAAATTATATTAACTGAAGTAAGCCAGGCCCAAAGAAACATAGGTCCTATGGTTTCCCTTATTTGCAATATCTAGGATACGTCTAGGATAATCTTACCAGACAAGTAGAAAAGGTCAAAAGCTATTCATATATGACTATATAAGATGATGCTAAGAGAAATGAACCTCAAGATAGAGACACAAGAGGTTTATCTTTGTAGCTGTTGTTTTTAATGTACTTATAATATACTGTTTTTTTTTGTTTCTTTTGTATGTCCTACCCCCATAGTATAACCCCTGTTTTCACTGTATTTGATTCCAGTACCTTGCATCTTGTGTATACATTTTTTTTTTCTAATTTGGGGAGGGGAAGAAAAATAACAAAATGCTGAAACAAGGATACAGATTGACCAATTGTAACAATGCGATGTACAAGACACTGTGTTGAAAACGAACTTTACAACTTGGAGTGGAAAGGAGGAGTTAGGGGGGTGGGGACGGGAGAGATGGTAGGGGAAAAATGAAGGAGGGGGTAACAATGCTCAATAGGAATTGTACTCATTACCTTACTCATGTAACTGTAACCCCTCTGTACAGTATCTTTACAATATAATATAAATATTAAAAAGTCTCATTTTAAATGCTTATATACTATTCCATCGTCTCCATAGCTATACCAGCATTAACCTCTGTCTCTAGTTAGACACTTCACGGATTGCTTAAGACTTTTACTATGAGATATTAAAGTAAATATTTTTGGGTGCAAAGTGTAGATTATGTCTTAGGGTAAATTTTATTTTGTACCAGCTTGTCTTCAAGAACTTTGCTCCTCCATTAATCTCCCATCTACTCTTCTTGAATATCAATTTTTGAATATAATTGCAAATTTATAACATGTTGTTTTGTGATAAAATAACTCAATTCACACA
Organism: Dipodomys ordii; assembly: GCF_000151885.1. Taxonomy (NCBI): domain Eukaryota; kingdom Metazoa; phylum Chordata; class Mammalia; order Rodentia; family Heteromyidae; genus Dipodomys; species Dipodomys ordii. The sequence goes on from NW_012279550.1 coordinate 2,751, forward strand.
TTTTTTCCCCCTTATACATGGTCTTGCTATGTAGCCCAGGCTGGCTTTGAACTTTCAATCTTCTTGTCTTGGCATCTGAATGTTGAGATCACAAATGGTACAGATACCAGTTTTTTTAATTTCATGTTTATTCACCCTGAAAATTTCTTTAAAAATTAGCCTCAAACTCCAAATCATTTTATTGAACTTTCAACTAAATTATATTATCCATATGTTATTGAGTCTTCCTCAACAGGTTTCTTTAAGGTCACTAAAAATGTTTGAAAATATTTGCAGGCCCCGCCTCCCCCC
>NW_012279551.1:0-1623 GCF_000151885.1 Dipodomys ordii
CTCCCCCTCTCCCCCTTCCTCCTCCTCCTCCTCCTCCTCCATTTCAATTATATAAGTAAGGTATAGAATACATTTCTTTTTGAACAATATTACCCCCTCTCTCATTTCCTCCCACTTTTCCCCTCCCTCAAGTTGTATAGTTCGTTTGCAAAGTAGTGTCCAGTGAGTTTAACTACTAAGTTAGTTCATCCTTTGTCTCATCTTTTCTGTGCTTCTCCTTCCTCCCCAAATCAGATAAACTTATATACAAGACAAAGTATACAGAAATCCAAAATAGTGACAAATGGGGGAAAAAAGAAAAAGAAAAGAACCATGAGCAATACAATTAAAAAACATTTTCTAGATTTCTTAGAGTTCGTTTTGGTAAGCATTATTTTATATGATCATATGCACATAATTATTGAACCCTTGCTATCCTCCCCTAAGTATATTCACCTTCTCTGGCCATAAAAGAAATGCAAATCAAAACATTGAGATTTCACCTCACCCCTAATAGAATGGCCATTATCAAAAAACAAAACAAAACAAAAAACGCCTAACAATAAGAGATGCTGGTGGGGATGTGACAAAAGAATGCTACTACACTATTGATGGGAATCTAAACATGTTCAACCACTCTGGAAAGCAATATCAATGTTCCTCAAAAGACTAAACATAGAGCTTCCTTATGACACAACAATCTTACAATCTATACAATCCACAACACACCAGGCTACACTAAACCACCAGCACAATCATATTCATTGCAACATTGTTTACCATATCTTAATATGGAATCAATCCAGATGCCCTATTTGGATGAATGGGTCAAGAAAATGTAGTATACATGCACGGTGGAATTGTATGCTTCCATCATAAAGAATGACATTGATTTAGGTTCCTATAAATATTTGTGGTATTTCAACTTATAGATGAAATATTTTAGAATGTTATGCCTTTATTATGAAGTTGAGAATGATTCAAAAATCCTTTTTTTAATGAAACTACAATTGCTGCTTCACTTTAAAAGAGATATCCTGTCAAGTCACACATGTGTGTGTGAGTGCACACATAGACAAACACAGACACTCACAGACACACATGCACACACATATCCTAGAAACTTCATGTAGGAGACAGATTCTTGAATTTTCACTAGGCCTTTCTCACAGTCTGCAGAATACATATGTCAACAGGAAATCTGCTTCTTTCCTTCAACAAGGTCTTTATTTTGTAAATTTCCTATGCCAATATGCTAAAATATGAGGTGGGGAAATAATCGAGTACCCAGTGGATTAATTAGAACCTTTTAAGGGGAGTTGTAGTAATACAGACATAAGGAATAAGAGATCAATGCTGTGTGATGACAGATTGAATCAGATTACATATGGTGTTCTTTCTTAAAAAATAGAGAAAAGAATATTTAGTAGATGGATATCTTCATACCAAGGGATGCCTTACATATTCCCACTATAAATTTTTCAGGAAAAGCCGGGCACCAATGGCTCACGTCTATAATCCCAGTTACTCAGGAGGCTGAGATCTGAGGATTGAGGTTCAAAGCCAGCCCAAGTAGGAAAGTCCATGAGACTCTTATCTCCAATAAACCACTAGAAAACCGTAACTGGCACTGTGGTTCAAGAG
>NW_012279552.1:0-2502 GCF_000151885.1 Dipodomys ordii
TGGTGCTGAGGAATCAAACCCAGGGCCTCAGGCATGCAAGGCAAGTGCTCTACCACTGAGCCACCTTCCCAGCCCCCCAAAAAGATTCTTATCCCCAATTAACCAGCAAAAAGCCAGAAGCAGAGCTGTGGCTCAAGTGGTAGAGCACCAGCCTTGAGCAGAAAAGCTAAGGGACAGTGCCTAGGTCTTAAGTTCAAGCCCCAGGACTTGTGTGTGGGCATGTGTGCATGCACACACATGTACACACACACACAAACACACACAACTCCTTCAGAAACTGCTATAGTTTACTTGCTTCCTGAGGCTGATGCTGGGGAAAGGGAACAGAGTGGTATGTGATAGTCCAGCCCAAGTGGGGTCATACTCCTAGAATCCACGTGCAATGTTTTTGTCTTGCTCCCTGGGCCTCAGTTCCCTCCTCTCAAAAAATCCTTTGCATACCACCTTCCCAGTAAGGGTGCTCCCTCCCCTCCTCTCCCAGCTGCGGCTGAATCCCTGCTCACCCTACCCTATTGGGATGTTTTGTAGGAGGTACCGGCCCTGGAGTAGGGGGTGGGCTGGTGCCCCTCGGCCTCCTCAGATTCAGGAGTCCCTGGCTTCTGTCTCTGTTCAGGTACAGTCTGGGGCCCTGTTGTCTGGATTCCCCAGGCCCACAGATTCTGTGCTTGGTGTAACCTTGGGGACATGACTTCACTCCTTGGGGACTGTTTCCTCAAGTGTAAAATGATGCACAAATCTGGCTTCTCAGTCTATTGGGAAGAAGTAAGACAGTTATTCGATATAGAAGTCCACTGTAATACACCCAGAAAGGCTTCCTAGATGTAGCCATCTTCTCTTCACATTCATTGGCAGCCCTGGGTCCTATGTGGGCAGCAGATGAAGAAGGTTCCTTCCTCTTGGGTCTGGGTGGCCAAGCTTACAGGGAGGAGCAGCTAGACAGGGTTGGGGGAAAAGGCAGGGCTTTTATCCCAGTCCATGCTGGGGTTTGAATCCTCCCTGCCTTTCAATCTCCAGCAGTCAGACTTACCCTCACTTCTTCCTTTGCCAGTACTGACCATCTCCATGACTACTGTCCAAACTAGGACATGTTGAGAGGGAAGGGACACCATTCAAAACACATGTGCCCATCCCCGAGATAGTGTTTAGTCCCAGCAAGCCAATGCACACACTTGCTCTAGCTCGTCATTTCCCATCCTCAGAACTTTTCGAGAGGTCAGTTATGTATGCTCTTACTGGTTGGTGGCCCATTGGACAGATGTGAAACTATAACCTTCCCCAAATTGTACTGCTGGTAGAAAAGAGACTAACGCTGACAAAGTCACAAAGCATCACAGAAATATGGTGGCCCTTGCCTGTCCCTTCCCCTCACCCAATCCTTCCAGTTTCATCATCAACACCCCAAGCAAAGGAGGAGTGTTGAGAGCTGCTAATAACCTGAGAGGCCCGTGAAGCTTGACCATTCCTAGTGTCACCCACTGGCTGTGCAACCTTAAGTAAGTTACCTGAACTTTCTGTCCTTCCATTTCCCAACACCTCTCTTGTGAGGTTGAGAAAATAAGACACCTCATCAGGAACATTTTGTTTTATTTTTAATATATTATCTTGAATTATATTACTTTATATTTACTTTGCCAGTATCAGCCTTGAACTTGAGCCTCAGATTCTTAGTTTGCTTGCTCAGGACTAGTGCTCTACTACTTAAGTCACACCTCCGGTCTTGCTTTTTGCTAGTAGTTCTGGAGATGGAGTCTGAGGACTTTTCTGTCCAGGCTGGCCTTGAACTACTATCCTCCAGATCACAGTCTTGTAGGTAGCTATGATTATAGGCATGAGCCACAGATGCCAGGCTCTGGAACCATTTTTGGTCCTTGGCAAATACAGATTGGACCATGGGATGAATATTTGGCTTGATGCCGTGCGCACCTCACAGTCAGTCTACCAAGGTTAGTTGAGTGATTCTATGGTCCAGGCCCGGTGCTAGTTGTTTTCTATGCTCCATTTCCCTGGTTTCCTCACATCTCTGTAAAGGAAGTGACAGTGTTACTCCCATTTTCCAGATAAAGGAAGAAAGAAAGAAAGAAAGAAAGAAAGAAAGAAAGAAAGAAAGAAAGAAAGAAAGAAAGAAAGAAAGAAAGAAAGAAAGGAGGGCAAAGAGATGTTGGGGCCCAAAGCAGAGCTATTCGTGTCCATTCGCACCCCCTGCCTCCCTCTTTTCTCAACTAAGGGCAGGGAAGCCCAGAGAGGGCATGTCACTTGCCCAAGGTCAGCCAGGAGGTGGCTGAGGCCCTGGGTTTCCGTAGCGCGCACCCCTCCCCGCGCCCAGGCCCCTCCAATCCGCAGCTCTGCGTGCACGGGGGCGCGCGCATCCCCTCACTGGCTGCCGTCTGTCCATCATCGGGTCTGTCTGGGTGACTCCCCAGCCTCGGGCGCTGCGTAGAGAGGCAGGGGCGTTCTTCCCCGCGCCCGCCCCACGCCCGCAGCCGCGGGACGGCAGCGCGTGCG
>NW_012279553.1:0-1159 GCF_000151885.1 Dipodomys ordii
GGCTTTTTTCTTTTTGCTTATGTGGTGCTGAGGAATCGAACCCAGGGCCTCAGGCATGCAAGGCAAGCGCTCTACCACTGAGCCACCTTCCCAGCCCCACTATGTGTGCTTTTATGAACTTGTAGAATTTGTTCTCTGCTATGGGATGAAGTCAACTCATCCAAAATAATGACTGACAGTTATTTGAGTTTTGTTGTTGTTTTGCTTGTTTTCTTTCCTTCTTCCCTTCCTCCCCTTCCTTTCTTTTCCTATCCTTTCTTTTCCTATTTTTTCTTTCCTTCCTTTCCTCTTTCCTTCCTTCCTTCCTTCCATCCTTCCTTTTGACAGTACTGGGACTCATGCTTACTAGGGAAATACTCTACAATTTGAGCCATGCTCAGCCCATATTTGGACTTTTCCATCCAATTTTACAACTCAGATCCATTTTTCCATAGCTTGAAGCATGACTATTAATATGAATTAACATTTAAAACATTCCCAACATATCACTTAGTATAGTAAATTATGATGAAACACAAAAAGTAGAGACAGAAAAGCCTAAGCACATGTCTTCGTCTTTACTTGAGCTCTATGAGGTATCCGCATATTTGCGTCTGTATGATTCATCCTGACGACACAGGATTGGTTGGGTCCTGATTATTAGGACCACGCAGAGAGCTATGGAAAAAATCCATGTATATATGCACGCACTTGCGCACTGTCTGGAAAATGGGCCACAGATTCAGCTCAATTACTGTTTTAGAGACACAGGATTTCCTTTGAACTCCATTTGATAAGTGGCATTAGACTACTTAGTGAATAATTCTCAAACAGGCATGTAGTTTAGGAAAGTTCTAGAATGCTTTAGTGCATCACTATTGATTTTCTTGAACAGAGTTTATTTTTTAAAAATCCTGTCCAGCCAGGCACTGGTGGCTCATGCCTGTAATCCTAGCTACTCAGGAGGCTGAGATCTGAGGATCATAGTTCAAAGCCAGCCTGGGCAAGAAAGACCATGAGACTCTTATTTCCAACTACCTACCAAAAAGCTGGAAGTAGAGCAATGACTCAAGTAATAGAGCACCAATTTTTAGGGAAAATGCTCAGGGACAGTGCCCGGTTCTTGAGTTCAAGCTCCAGGACCAACACACACACACACACACACACACACACACACACA
>NW_012279554.1:0-2959 GCF_000151885.1 Dipodomys ordii
CTTTTTTCTTTTTGCTTATGTGGTGCTGAGGAATCGAACCCAGGGCCTCATGCATGCAAGGCAAGCGCTCTACCACTGAGCCACCTTCCCAGCCCTGTCTAATTTTCTTTAAGACATTGATACTAACATTGTCTATCAGTTAAATAATAACCATATACTTAAGTGCTAATCCTTTAATCCTTTTATTGCCAGTGCTGAGGCTTGAACTCAGAACCTGGGCACTGACCAGAGCTTCCTTCTGCTCAAAGATAAGACTCTACCACTTGAGCCACAGTGCTACTTCTAGCTTTTTCAGAGTATATGGTACTGAGGAATTGAACCCAAGGCTTAATGTATGCTAGGCAAGCATTCTACCACTAAGTCACTTCCCAGCCCAAGTGCTAATCCTTATCTTAGCACTTCTAATGGATTTGGCAAAAAGAATCAACTATACAATAAAAATATACAATAAAATGCAATCTTCCTATAAAAAGTTTTCAAAAAATTAATAATAGCCTCTTCTCATAGTTCTTATGAAGATTAAAGTATAATGAAATATATTTTATTTTTTTGATTATTCTTTTTTTAATTTAATTTTATTTTATTTGTGAACATACTGTACAGAGGGGTTACAATTACATGGGCAGGATAATGCATACATTTCTTACCAAGCAGGAAAAGGTCAGATAATGTGATGTTATGAGAATGAACCCTTAGATATGTATTTTAATGTTTTTTTTCTTTCATGCATGTGTTTCTAATGCATTTATAAAATTACTTCCTTGTTGCTTTGTATGTCCCTCCCCCACAGTATAACCCCTGCTTTCACTATATTTGATGAAATATATTTTAGATTGAGTCATAGAAAACGTGTCAAGATTCAATTTTGAGAGCCTAACTAAACCAATTTTCTTATACTTTAACCTAAAATATCTAACCATTTTATATATCAAAATAATAAATGAATGAAATGACTGGTAATTACCGTTATTTCATTGCAAACCAAGGTACATTGAAAACCACCCCTCCTGCTCCTCTCAAGGCTTGCTTGTAGAAGCAGAAATTTGATATTGTCCTTTTCCCTGATATACGTTAAGTTTTAAATTCCCCAGTGCACATTTCTGGTATGTAATTTACAGGGAAGTAGATGCATCTATGTATTAAAAAAAACAAACATAATTCAAACTATAGTTTGCTAAGAATGACCAAAAATATTGGTAATTAATAAGGAGAAATTTGGGGTTCTATCAGTTGTGAAAATGCCACCAATTATGTAGGTTGAGACAAAGGTTATCTGTTAGATATCCCTATTTCTTCCTGTTTCTTATTTCTGCATCTGATATAATGACTGGCAATTATCCCACAGTTCCTGTCTTTGCAATATTTTGCAATGCCCAGGAAATTATGAAAAAAAAACATGAAAACCTGTTTCTCCTATACCTTCCTGTAATTATTCTAACCCTCTGATAATTCCTCTTACAGGGATAAGGTAATCCACTGAAGCAACCAAAAGAAGAGAGAGTGAGTATTACACAGAGAAGAAAGAAATATGGGCTTGTAGACCCTCATTCATGGCAGCATTTCTTCCCAGGTAGAAACTCATATACAGTTAAATTATATCTGCTATCTTTAGTTACTTAATACAGTGCACATTTAGTATGTTTCCAAAAAGACTGTAAGTAAAGTCAGGGACCACATCACATCAGTGTGCATTATTCTAATACTTCTTTCTCTTTTTTTTTAACTCAGTTTTTTTTCCCAAAAACTTCAAAGTAGTAGTGTTCAACAGTAAATAGTACACTAACTGTACAAACCAACAAACCACTTTTACTTTGAAAATATCTTTTTAAAAAAATTATTTTCTTATAAAGATGCTGTACCGAGGGATTACAGTTACATGAGTAAGGAAATGAATACATTTCTTGTTGAGCATTGTTGCCCTTTCCCTTTTTGCTCTTCCACTATTTCAAACTCTTTCATTGCTTAATATACAAAATGCCTTGACTGTTGTTTTATCTATTTTAAGTCATTTCCTCTTACTGCAGCTCTAAGTGGATCAACTGCTTAATTTCATTCTGAGAATATCCTCTCATATACTTAAAGACATCTATTAAACTTACATTGCTTCCTTTGCTGTTGCTCAATAACCTGAACCTTTTTTGTTCTGAGTAGTAATTTCCTATTCTTTAATCTTTATAGTTGATCATTTCTGGACCCTTTCCATATGTATTTTTATAAATGGGATGATTAAACTGTATCTCAAAAAGTTCCAAGGAGAAATTCATATGATCAATCCCTTTACCATATCAAAAATCAACCTCTTTCAGAATAACTAGAACAATGCTTTTATTTATCAGTGCTGGGTATGATGCAGTTCAATGTTTAACTTTTGACTTTTACAATTTGCAAAATTATTACCTAACAGGAAGATTATACTCTGTATTATTTCTAATCAATGAACAGGATTTGATCTTCCTAGGTTATCTTCATCCATTAGAATCAATCTTTCTTACTGTTACTATATCAGAATGGGGACTTATTTCCTATTGGTTCACTTGTGTAAAAGTCAAAAAATCAATCAATTTGACTATTTGAAAATTTTTTCCAAGTTATATCAGTAGAGCTAACAACATATTTTCACATATATTTTCATTATCATACATCACAGTAGAAAATCATTTAGCTATTGTTGTAAAATATGGTTTAGACCTCCATTTTTCTCATTTTAAGGCAGAATAAATATGTAAACCATCACAATCACATGTATGCAAATAGAAGGGCAAAGAATAGTTACTGTAGATTTCAGTACATATAACCATTGTAGGTTTATTTCTCAATATAAAAATTTTAATATTTGCCAGAGAAATATAGAAAAAATATAGAGGGCTGGGAAGGTGGCTCAGTGGTAGAGCGCTTGCCTTGCATGCATGAGGCCCTGGGTTCGATTCCTCAGCACCACATAAGCAAAAAGAAAAAAGCT
>NW_012279555.1:0-3079 GCF_000151885.1 Dipodomys ordii
CACCCTGCTATCCTACACACACACCAGGTGAGGCCAGCCAGGGCCAAACTGCTAGCACCACAGAGGGTGCTCCGTTTCTGACACCAGGTTCTTACCAATAAGCTCTTCTCTACAAACTGTTAGACCAGGGCAGATTCCCAAGCACCAACAGGGAAGCCGAAGTTCTAAGCATGTGATTCAGTGCCAAGAGCTGCTTGAGATGAAGACAAATCGCTGCCTTGTGGAGACCTCTCTGAGGTTTTCCCAACACTCCTGTGAAATACCAGTTATAGTGGAGAAAGACCACAGAAAACACTGACTCTTCATTCAGTATGGTTATCTCTAGGGTTCTGACAACTAATTGGTCATCTATGTACCTGTAAATTTGCAAGCTGGGCAGTTGATTTTCCTTGGAGGCACAAGGCCTGAGCAATAAATGCATGCAAATCCTCCAGACAAAGTGTGTCTACCTGAAAAAAAAAAAGAGAGAGAGATAGACTAGCATTAGACTTCTGAAAAAATCCAACACTTTTCATAAAATGATCTGTTACTAAATACAGGTACATACACAGGCACAAGTAGTGTACATACATGTGGACAGATGCACACAAAGGAACACATACAAGTGCATACACAGGAAAGCACATGCAGAAATGCATACATGGGTACATGCATGTACACGGCTCTCCTCAGGTGTTCCCTCTGGGCACCAATTGTACAGGGCAATTTAGGAATTTCCAAAGCTAATCCGGGTGAGGGTGATTAGGGCTGAGGATGCATTCACCTTGGAACAACCCTGGATGGGACTTTTGTCATCAGCTCTCAGTTTAAAGAAAATCAGGATTGGGGCTGGGCAGGTGGCTCAGTGGTAGAGTGTTTGCCTTGCATGCCTGAGGCCCTGGGTTCGACTCCTCAGCACCACATAAGCAAAAAGAAAAAAGCCAGAAGTGGTGCTGTGGCTCAAGTGGTAGAGCTCTAGCCTTGAGTTGAAGAGCTGAGGGACAGCGCCCAGGCCCAGAGTTCAGGCCCCGTGACCAGACCCCCCGCCCCCCAAAAAAAGAAAAAGAAAATCAGGATTAACATTATCTTTGTGGACTCAAAGGTCTAACAAACTCATGCAAGAGGAACAAGGAAACAGAGAAACAATGAAGAAAACAGAGTGGGAATAAGTTATAAGATGAAGCCCAACGAGAAGAGACACTGGACCTATACCCGTTCTTAATACATATTTTTTAGTGTAAAGATGCTGTACAGAGGGTTATAGTTACACGAACAAGGTAATGAGTCCATTTCCTAGGGAGCATTGTTACCCCCTCCTTTATCTTTCCCCTACCATCCCTTCCCTCCCCAACTCCTCCCTCCCCTCCCAGGCACCCCCTAACCCCCTCATTTTCAACGTACTGTCTTGTACATCTCATTATCTCATTGTTACAATGGGTCATCCTATATGCTTATTTCAGCATTATGTCCCTTCCCCTTCCCAAATTAGAAAAATGTATATACAAGATGCAGGACACCAGCTCAAATACAGTGACAACAAGGGATATACCATGGGGAAAGAACATACAAAGAAACAAAAAAAACCCACATAGTATATTATAAGTACATTAAAAAGAACAGCAACAAAGATATTCAGAAGAAAGACTTAGAACTGTAATTTTCTTGTGCAGGCTCCAGCTGATAACACACAAGTTTAACAGACTAGGAGAATGGTTAACAAGGGTACCAGGACAAAAAGTAGACATTTCAGCTGGGCGCTGGTGGCTCATGTCTGTCATCCTAGCTACTCAGGAGTCTGAGATCTAAGGATCACGGTTCAAAGCCAGCTGGGGCAGGAAAGTCCATGAGACTCTTTATCTCCAATAAATCACTAGAAAATGAGAAGTGGCGATGTGGCTCAAGCGGTAGAGCACTGGCCTTGAACTGAAGAGCACAAGGGAAGTGCCTAGGCTCAGAGTTCAAGCCCCACGACTGACACACACACACACACACACACACACACACACACACACACACACACACACACACACACACACACACACGACATTTCACCCAATTCTTGTACAATATACATTATGTACTCAGGAGAGGAATACAAAGGTGCAGTGCCTATGTGTAGCTGATCATATAAATGAACTCCAGGAAGTGGAAACAAGAGGTTTTTCTTTGTTACTGTTTTGGTTTTACTTTCTCTTCATCTTGCTTGTTTATCTGTCTTTGGGAGGATAAAGGAGGGTACAGTAATGGAGAGGAAAAGGGTAAACAAATGCAGCAGTGGTACTCACTAGACACGATGTTGAAACTGAACAACTTGTGGGTGGGGATTGGAAGAAAAATTGGGAAAGAGCATGAGAAGGGGTGACACTGTCCAAAAAGAAATGTACTTTTTGCCTGACTTATGTCACTGTAACCCCTCTGTACATCACCTTTACAATAATAAAAAAAATTAAAAACACATATGTGATTACCTAATAACTCAAGAAAAGAAAGTAGCTATTATTATGTCATTTTCTGATTAGGAAGTTTTTGGCAGACACTTGATGAAGGTGAACTAAGAAAGAAGAACTGATTTTCCCAGAGACACAGCTATAATAAGGGAGAAGCTGGGGCTGCAGAGAAGTCTCTAGCATTTCATGAGCACGTGGGAGCAGAACTACTCCCAACAACCACACAAAGAAGAGGAGCAACAGGGCCCAATCTCTGAGAAAGCTTACACAAAAGAAACCCTACATGACTGCCAAACATCTACATTCTTACATGTATCAGCACCACCAGGTTTAATGAAGCAGACAGGCCCTCAGTTGTATCTCTGTGCATATCCTTCTTAATGTTTTAGAACATCTCAAAGAACTAATGGTGTTCCATGGAACAGACACTGGGAAAAGATAACAGTGGAGCAGATGGTAGATATAGCCACAGAACCCTGGAACCAATGTCTTTCTAGAAGTATGAAGCAGCTGTAGCCATGAAAACAGAGAACTGAGCTGGGTGCCGGTGGCTCACGCCTGTTATCCTAGCTACTCAGGAGGCTGAGATCTGAGGATCAAGGTTCAAAGCCAGCCCGGGCAGGAGAGACCGTGAGACTCCTATCTCCAATAAA
>NW_012279556.1:0-1130 GCF_000151885.1 Dipodomys ordii
CTACCACTTGAGCCACAGCACCACTTCCAGCTTTTTTCTTTTTGTTTATGTGGTGCTGAGGAATCGAACCCAGGGCCTCAGGCATGCAAGGCAAGTGCTCTACCACTGAGCCACCATCCCAGCCCCAGAAATGCATTCTTGAATGATTGGTTGTTGGTGACTGATTAAATGTGCCAATTGCTCAATAATAACAAGTTTAAAATGCAAAAAATAAAGTCAATCTTACAGAAGGTGTCTTCTGAACTAAAGAAATGATTTGGCAAAGTCTCCCACCCTCGGCTGGGAAGGTGGCTCAGTGATAGAGTGCTCACCTAGCATGCATGAAGCCCTGGGTTCAATTCCTCAGTACCACATCCACAGAAAAAACCAGAAGGGGCACTGTGGCTCAAGTGGTAGAGTGCTAGCCTTGAGCAAAAGAAGCTCAGGGACAGCGCCCAGGCCCTGAGTTCAAGCCCCAAGACTAGCAAAAAAATAAAGAAATGGTAATGTCGGCTGCCGGTTTCATCCTAGCTGCTCAAGGAAGCTGAGAACTGAGGATCGCAGTTTAAAGCCAGCCTGGGCAGGAAAGTCCAGTAAATTAGCAGAAAAAAGCTGGAAGTGGAGCTATGGTTCAAGTGGTAGAGTGCCAGCTTTGTATGCAAAAAAATTAGGGGACAGCGCCCAGCTGTTCTGAGTTCAAGCCCTAGCATTGGAACATACAAGAAAGTGATCAGAATTGAAGAGATGCAAGGCGCTCTTTGTGGAAAATTCATTGAAATAAAGCAATGACTTGCCAAATTTTCCCACACAAAGGAAAAAAAAAAAGAACCAATTATGTGGTGTGAAGAAAAATGTGACAAGAGAGAAATATTTACTAGAAAAAAAGAGCATTGCAGATGTCAAGATGATTTACAGAAATCTTTGCATGTGTGTGTACACACACACACACACACACACACACAGACACACACACAGACACACAGACACACACACACGCTAGTACTGGGGCTTGAACTCAGGGCCTGAGTGCTGTTCCTGAGATTTTTTTGCTTTTTGTTTTTTTGGGGGGGGGTCCAGTCGTGGGGCCTGAACTCTGGGCCTGGGCGCTGTCCCTCAGCTCTTCAGCTCAAGGCTAGCACTCTACCACTTGA
>NW_012279557.1:0-4368 GCF_000151885.1 Dipodomys ordii
TTTTTTTTTTTTTTGGGTCCGGTCATGGGGCCTGAACTCTGGTCCTGGGTGCTGTCCCTCAGCTCTTCAGCTCAAGGCTGTACTCTTCTAGTGAGAACAGAGAGGACACATTGGTTTCTTATGGTTGGGTTTTGTTTTAGATCTTAATAATCACTGAAGATTTGAATAGTAAATCATAATGCACAGACAGTTCCATTTCATGGGATTGTACAACTTGTCTTGATGTGCAGCTAATCCCATTGTTGTCTCTCGTACAGAACTGCCGATGGAGGAGGCTTGGTAGAAAAGCAGTACGTCTTCCTGAAGAGACTCTGTCAGGTGTTGTGTGCACTGGGCAGTCAGCTGTGTGCACTGCTGGTAAGCTAGCCTTTGCTTTCTGGAGAGATTTGGGCCGTGTGGGGGTTATATTGTCAAAACTTTGTTTTTAGTGTTTTTATAAGCACTTGTAGATATCATTAAGGTTATCCTGGTTCAGCACTGTCCTATAGATTATTTAATTATATATGTTAAATTATTTTTATAAGGCCTGAATGATAAACTTTGTTGTATTACTTTTAGTAGAATAGCAAAGATAGCCACCTTTGTTATTACAACACTATATCTAATTCTCTGGTGAATTTTGGCACTTACTAGACCCAAATCTGCTGGATACATTCATATAATGTGGACTTGAATCCCTTTTCCAGAGGATGTAGTTCAGTGATAGAGGACTTCCTATTCTCCACATAAAGAAAACATTAGCCTGGCACCAGTGGCTCACACCTGTAATCCTAACTACACAGGAGGCTGAGATCTGAGGGTCACGGTTCAAAGCCAGCCTGGGAAGGAAAGTCTGTGAGATTCTTTTCTTCAATAAATCACTAGAAAACCAGAAGTGGCATTGTGGTTCAAGTGGTAGAGCACTCGCCTTGAGCTGAAGAGCACAGGGACAGCGCCCAAGCCCAGAGTTCAAGCCCCATGACCGACAAAAAAAAAAGAAAGAAAGAAAAAAAACATTAAAAAAAAAAAAACATAAAACTTTAGTTTGATGGACCCGGAAAAACTTGCTTTTAAGGGGATATTTAAGTGATGCTTGTAAATTAGAAGGTAGAACATTAGAATTGACATTTGCAATTGATGTAGTGTCCTTTTCTGGTGGTTTAAATGATTAGAGAGAATAGTTTGAGATATAAGAAATAAAGCAGTCAAGGGGTACTTATAGGTGAGTCAGAAAAATACAAATAGTCTAGGTTGAAAAATAATGTGTTTTTTTTAATTGTTTGGTTTACTTTTTGTTGTTCTATGTTTGAGGTCCTGTGCTTTGAACTTAGGGCCTCAGATTTGCTAGGCAGGCACTCTTACCACTTGAGCCACACTTAGCTCTTTTTTTTTTTCTTTTTTTTCCGGCTAGTACTGGGGCTTGAACTTGGGGCTTTGCGTTCATGCTTGGCTTTTTCTCTGAAAAGTTTGTTTTCTACCACTTGAACCACTTCTGGGTTTTTTTGCTGGTTAATTGGAGATAAGAGTCTCACAAACTTTTCTGCCCAAGGTGGCTTTAAATAACAATCCTCAGATCTCAGTTTCTTGATAGCTAAGATACAGGTATGAGCCACTAACACCCAACCAGCTCTTTTATCCTTATTTTTTTGTTTTGTTTTGTTTTTGTCGTTCGTGGGGCTTGAACTCTGGGCCTGGGTGCTGTCCCTGTGCTCTTCAGCTCAAGGCGAGCGCTCTACTGCTTGAGCCACAGCGCCACTTCCGGTTTTCTAGTGGTTTATTGGAGATAAGAGTCTCACGAATGTTCCTGCCCAGGCTGGCTTTGAACGGTGATCCTCAGATCTCAGCCCCCTGAGTAGCTAGGATTTTGGGCGTGAGCCACCAGCGCCCAGTTTTATCCTTATTTTATTTTATTTTTGTTTTAGTTATTTTGCTGATAGGAGTTTCACATTTTTGGCTCTGGTTAGCCTCCAACTGATCATCCTACTCATACCTCCTAGAAGCTAGGATTTCCAGTGTGAACGACAGGCTTGTTTGCTAACTCTCCCTTTTCTCATCCACAAACTACAATCCTGTTAAGTGTTACACTACCATTTAATTCACAACCCTAGTTCAGAACTTTTTTGAGAGGTTAAGTTACTTGTATGTATTACTTCTTCTTTGGTCATTTCCCAGTGAGCATCATTAATAGAGTGGTCTTTGTCTCCCACAGGGTGTAGATTCTGATACAGAAACACCGGCAAACTTTGGGAAATATCTGGAATCTTTTCTTGCTTTCACGACCCACCCAAGTCAGGTAAACTTTGTGCAGCGAAGTCCTCAGATTTTAATTTAAGTATCTTCAGATCAAGTACTGGCCTGTACTGTTAGCTCCTGTGTATAGTGGGATTATCGAGCGCTAGGGAATGGCTATCGGTATCATTTCGTTAAGAGAATTGTAGGCCCTTCTTCCTGAGCCCAGCATGGTACTTTCCAACTCAAAACTTTGATAAATAGTGTTATTATAAAATTCACTCTTTTCTGTGTGTGTTTTGTTTTTTGTCGGCCGTGGGGCTTGAACTCTGGGCCTAGGCGCTTTCCCCGTGCTCTTCAGCTCAAGGCGAGCGCTCTACCACTTGAGCCAAAGTGCCACTGTGTTATTATAAAATTCAACTCAAGACCTTTCTTTTGCTGAGAACCCAGTATCCTTTCTTACCTAGAAGAGAAAGTGACAATTTTCAGTCCATACTCCAGGACTTAACACAGCCTGTTTTATTTAACATGAGGTCCATAGTCATTACTGATGCATTTCAGCAGAAGCAGTTTTAAAATGTTGAGATCTAATTGTATGGAACACTTTAATTGGTAACTGCTAGGCTGAATAGTAATCTTGGAGGTCCTTACAGTGTATTTTTTCTTTGTTTTGTTTTGCTTTAGTTTCTGCGCTCTTCAACACAGATGACCTGGGGAGCACTGTTCCGGCATGAAACCCTCTCCCGTGATCCTGTGCTGTTGGCCATAATTCCAAAATACCTTCGTGCTTCTATGACTAACTTGGTTAAGGTATATAATGGAAATATAAAGTGTAGTGTAGGTGAATATGCCTAAGACTTTGAGTGACATTCATTCATAGCCCATTATTGTCACTTAAGATTCTGTTGGGTAAGGTTCTGGGGACAAGGTAAGCAACCATCCAGTGTGATGAACTCTGTTCAGGGCTTGAAGACAGAATTATCAGAATGCTTTGAAAGGATAGTATAGGAGGATGAAATCAGGAGGATTGTAAGAGGGGCTAATATCTAAGGATTGTTACTGAAGGCAAGCAGGCACATGAGAATGGAGTAAGGAAGGAAGCAATGATTGATCACTCTATAAAGTTCATGAATTCTCTGAGAGCTGCTCAGAGCTCTTGGAGCTGACTGATTCTTCATCTTCATTTCTAAGTCCAAATCATGGGCCCTATTTAAGTGGCACTGGCTCAAGTGATAGAGCGCTTGCCTTGAGCTGAAGAGCTCAGGGACAGTGCCCAGGCCCAGAGTTCAAGCCTCACAACACATGCACACACAAAAAAAAAACTAATAAATAATTCTACACCTATTAGAATACACATAAGTTCTTTTTTTCTTATTGTGCGCTGAATTATCACTTTGTCTTGGATATCTTGACACTTGTAGGCTCTAAATAAATTTTGAAATGTAATTCCTCCACAGGAACTTGAGAGGGTATCAAGTGAAAGCACTTTCTTACCTGCTACTCTAAGAAATCCTGGATCTGGGATGGACGAGCTAGATTTGGAATAGATTAGAGCAGTCAGAAAATATCTTGTACAAATCTTACTTCTTTTAAGGTAGATCACAAAGTACTTGAGCTTTGAATCTTACCTACTCTGACTAGGACGGTTTTCATCTTTTTTTCTTTCCAGATGGGCTTTCCTTCCAAGACAGACAATCCTAGCTGTGAATATTCTCGATTTGATTTTGATAGTGATGAGGACTTCAATGCTTTCTTTAACTGTAAGTGACACTGGCCTGAGATTTTCTCCCAACATTGCCTGCCATCACTGATATTAGGAGGATCATGGTACATGGTACACACTTGGAACTTGTATTGAAGACACTCCCCTCCCCCCCTGCCAATCTGTACAGCAGTTGCTTAGGCTCTGGCTTCCCATTGCAGGGGTGGTTGCCCAGACCACATTCCAGGCAGTAACACTCCCTGTTCCATCTCCTGCCGCCAGCACTGTTGTTGAACACTGTTGTTAAGGGTAGAGATTATTCTTAAGATACTCTTTATGGGGCTGGGAAGGTGGCTCAGTGGTAGAGCGCTTGCCTTGCATGCCTGAGGCCCTGAGTTCGATTCCTCAGCACCACATAAGCAAAAAAGAAAAAAGCCAGAAGTGGCACTGTGGCTCAA